>NC_071285.1:54428765-54481037 GCF_943735745.2 Anopheles bellator | reverse complement strand
CCCCGAGGTTTTCTTACTCTATTTTCTTTTCTCGCCCCCGATGGTGGGCCAGATTTTTCACATGTTTTCCGCGGGCCTGCGGAAAATATGATACTTTCTTGCAGCGGTCGCGGCGTTCGGGTGGCAGCTGATGTGGTTTGGCGATGAATTATTTAACGCCACCACCACTAATTTTGAGCCCCTCTGTCTTCGTGCCCGAAGGTCGAAGGCCTTAAGCGATTCCGCCCGAGGCGGAGAGGAAAAATTAGATCTCCCAAGAAAGAGCAATGAAAATAATTCATAGTTTCTTTCCAGCGAGTTTTTCCACCCGAATGGCGCTGGCCCGTTAGAAACATGCAACATCCATTTGCGAATGGACTAAATTTTTCCCCTTTTGTGCTCCAGGCGGTGGCTTCTTCGCACGTCGCGGTTCAAATCATTGCTGGAGCAGGTTGAAGCTTCGAAGTGACATCCGGCCGAGGCCGGGAAAGGTGGTGCAGAAAAAAAAGGCGGACCGATAAAACGGACCGCCGTTTTATGCTGCCATTTTCTTTCCCACATTCATTACGGGTGAACAGAAACAAAAACCGCATTCGCTACAAATTGGCTTCCGGGATTTCCGGAAGTGGTGAGGATTATGCATGGCGCAGGGTTCTTTTATGTTATTAAAAGAAATTTTAATTCTATTCAAAATTAACGCGAAAAATGTTTGCATATCATGAATCCGCGTCCAGCATAATGTGGCCGGCTGGACGATCGGTCGTTTGCATGGCTAATGGCGCACTGGGCGATTCATATTCTAGGTCTGAATAAAAACTAAAACATAAATCGCCAAGCCAAAGGGGTTTTTGTCGCCCATCTCATAACGGACCGCGAACGGAAATTAGTCTTTCATTGTCGAATATTTTCTAACGAATAATGACTTAATTTACGAGCGAGCGGTGCTACGTCACGATTCATCTGGTGCATGCTTGAAATTGGGTTTATGTGTGGAAGGCCATCAGGCAGCTTGGGATGCATTTTGACTAGCCTGGCGATGTCTTTCGGGCACGGAATTCATTCTCCTGTGGAACTCTAGCAGACGTGCCTCACAATGGGAAGGGTTGCTGAGCTATCCGGCCAGTAAGAGATTATGCTTTATTTACTGTTTAAATAACCCGCTTCCCGCTCGACGACGTAGGACTGTTTGCTGTGTCGCATTCCGACTGCATCGGGTGCAACCATACGAAGGTGCAAATGTATGCGTACGGATGTGTATCCATCCGTCGTGTAGTTATCGCGTTGGTTCAACTCCAGGTGCGTTGAGTATGGTCCGGTCAAAAACGGTGTTCCCACGGGACTTATGAGACTGTAAATATTTTACAGAGAACTTTTGCCCCGGAACTGTCGGGTATTATCAAAAAAGGTTCGCGCCAAAACACCGTAGCAACTTAAGGATTTTATAATCTTTGCACAATCCAAGCAAACCAGTATATTTCTATTACTGAGAGATTTATAAAGGCTTTTTATTGACACTTTTATGGAGGTAATCTTTATTGATTAATCGAAGAATGATAAACTTTTCAACTTCAAACAGAGAATAGATTCAAATCTGTCCCCGAATCTATCGTAAATTGATTATGCTAAAATGTTAGTCGGTCACGTCATTAAAGCATTCCAAAATGCAAATACCGCTTAAAGCCCGAACGAATCAGTCCACTGGTGGTGGGCTGTGGCGAACGGGGGTCACATAGTCGTGACACGTTCCGACAGCCAAGAGCTCCTGGCTTCCCTGTTTCCGCCGTCCCAAATTGACGTGGAAAAAAAGGAACCGAAAAGTGTAAATGGCTTCGATGACAGCAAACGCGGCGGCGTGGGCACAGTAACACGGCCGGGCCCGGTGGACGCTTTCCATCAACGTGAAAAAGTATCGCTTTTCCGGCCTGCGGAACGTGCTTAATTTGTTGGCAAAACTAACTTTTCCACCACCGAACCCGAGCCCCGGCAAGTGACGTTGATGAACCGGTATTGATTGATTCTGCACGCCAAACATAGGCCTAGTGGTCGCAGAAGCTATTTCCGTCCGCGATCCTGCCATCCAGAGCCACCCAGGAGTGGCCCCGTCCGTTTTTGTTTGAGGGCAGAAAATGGCTGCCGGGCTTAGCGCGGGGATTGATGCTCACATCAACTGACCAGCCCGACCCGGACTCCATTGGTTGTCGCGGTTGACCGATGGTGCCCGCAGCTCGGCACTTTGCGCTCCCATGCCGCCCAGGAATAAAGCCGTTTCAAGGACGCCGAAGGAAAATTGCATTTAGATCGACTGGCGTGGCACTCACCGTGTTGACACACGGCAGCCGAACCGCTAAAACGCGGTGCATCCTGTGTGACCGCGACGGCTTTCACAGTGTTCATTAATCTCGTGGACACCGGTGGCCGAATCGATTTATCTTCCCAGCTAAATAAGCGGAGCGAACGACAGGGTTTCCGCCGGTGCGCCGGGCGTGTTAGGTTTGTTTTAGGTTGACGCGCGTGGTTTGAAGCGTTAAATGAGCGGAAAATACCACCCGG
This sequence comes from Anopheles bellator, assembly GCF_943735745.2. Classification (NCBI taxonomy): domain Eukaryota; kingdom Metazoa; phylum Arthropoda; class Insecta; order Diptera; family Culicidae; genus Anopheles; species Anopheles bellator. The sequence continues at coordinate 54,478,508 of NC_071285.1, read as the reverse complement.
CGCATGGCGTAATCCGGGCAGGGGTTTGATCGGGTAGGGTTGTTTGACATCACTAACCAACCTGTGTATGAACCATAAGCTTCGGTAAGCGATGTGCCGTATATTTTGGCCGTATGTTTAAAGGCGGTTGTACTCCCTTTAAAAGGTTTTTCCAGCCAACGTTCGCCGCTTGCATGGGGAGACCCACACGTGGTTTTCGTTTTCCTTGACACAATTTCCAGCACGATTCGTCCCCAAATTGCTAAGCCCTTGAGCCGTGCGCGTGAGGCTTTCTCTCGTCAGCCCGCATCTCGCCAATCGGCAGCATAGTGCACGGTGGCACCCGTACATTAGCAAATGGATGCTGTACGGCAGTTGAAAAGCAATTTGTCGTGATGGCAGCTTGAAATCAGCCTGCTATGCTTTGTTTATTTTCTCGCTTTCTTATGTGCTTCTCACTTGCATCGCAGCATCGTTGGTGTCATCTGCCATGGTGATTACTGTTGCGGCCCGTCAATGCTGCCTGGGATGGGGGCTGGGTGAGAGTTTGAAGAGAGCTCCACAATCATCGTCGTCGTCGTCGTCGTCGGTGTCGTTTAGACGCCGACGCTCATCTGGATAAACGGTTCACTGAAGTGAGGCTGACTTTTTGTTGCCTGGAATTGCGATTAGTTGCTCGCTGAAAAAACGCGACAAAGTTGCTCTGCAGTTGAATGGTTGAATGTTTCTTTTCGTTGGCTTTCGTTAGCTAAGCACAGTAGGCTGCGACTGGGAACGTCCAAAGGTGTTGAAGTACGCAATTTTCATGTGAAAATAGTTTGTTCAATTACAATGTGGCACAAGTGTTAATAATCCGATATGTGAAGCAACGAAAAGTGCTTGTGATAAATTGTGTACAATTTTAATGTTCATAAAGCAGAAAAAGTATGTCGGAACGGAATGTGCAACGAAGATGTCTTCGTAAACGTGCACTCGAACGGCAACAATCTCCCCACCCGGTTCCCGGTAGGTTTATGAGTGAAAACAGCCATTCATAACTGCAGCTAACCGGCGTAAGTAATGAAAAGAAACAAAGCACTGGATAGCGGGATCTGCTGCGCTGCTCCACTTGTGCCGCCGTGCGGTGCAAGTGCATCTCCTGACGGCACCGCCATTCCATCCAAACGCTCGCCCGTATGACACTCGTCGACGGGAAGAAAATTGCAACAAATTTTCCACCCCGTTGCGTTCCGCCAGACGCACGGTGTAATGATGGCACATTACGGGCTTTACTCCGGGCCCACCCTGAATGCAGGTGGGCTAGCTGATCGCACGGCAGGAAAGCAATCATTGCTGTTCATCTTCAACCGTGCCATCATCTTCCAGCCGGGAGGTTTGTTTGCAGTTTAACGCTCGCTCGTCTTTTTCGAGGTTTTTTCGCGGACGGAACCCGTACCCGTGGGAGGTTATGATTGTTTTATGATACGACCGACAGCGACGCTCCCACCACGGCGGCATGAGTCATCCGGGTTGTGGGGGTTCTTTGCGTTATCGATGCGATAATTTGTTGACGGCGCTCGGCGGCTGCGACGGCGGCGCGCAAATCTTGCGTTTCGAAAGCAATTAGGCGTCGGCGCTGCGTGGCACGGCGTGGGATTAGCGGCGCGCCGATTGTCTCGCGCGCGATGGCAATGACCCGGACCGCCCACCGCAACATAAATATATCAACGCCAGCAAAAACGGCGTGATGTGAGCGGTGGATGGCTCTACCTGATGGGGCATATTGATGGTTTCCATCGTTGGTGTGCCTCCCGCTGGCAAAGCCAGGATCGCCTAATGCCCACATTCGTCAGTGGCGTTCAGGGGTTCCGGGTTTATCAGTGTAATCAGCGCGTTGACTTTCGGACTACTTTGAGCACCTCGCACCGCACCGCCATTGATTGCGGATATTTCCGGATATGGACGCTGGCTGCCGGAAACCCGGAGTGCCCGGATTGTACCGGAAATGCCGGTCATACCGAGTGTAAGTGTTTTTGATTGCTCCAAATTACCCACGTTTACCAACAATCAATGACTGGCCGCCCGGGTTTGGCGTGAGATAAGAAAGTTGCCGGTACGCGTCAATAAGAAGCGTAACGGAAGTGGTCGACTCCCACGGGTTTATTTACCCCTCGGTGTGGGGGTTTGGAACGAACAACCCCAGCTTTCCTGCCGAAACGAAAGTACCACAAACGCTACTCGGTGGGAGTGTGCAATGGTCGTTTATTGGTTAATTGTTGCTTTTGTTTCCTTGTCGGTTGTGGGTAAACTTTAATTGCCAACGATGCATACTTTTTATCGTGATGGAACCGTAATTAAAATGATGAAAAACAAGCCTTTTAAAGTTATGCTAACGTAAACGTATTAATCTCCCTGGCGAATAGTTTGCTAATCGTGTCGAAATTTCGTATACTTTCAGGTAATAAAACAACGGATACAATTTTGTCACAGTAAGTCACACCAGGGGGTTGGCAAGATGAAAATAATGTACCGTTAGCAATGCTCAAACAATCACCATTAAAAGTACGAACACGGGTTTATAGATTGAATAATTTATGCTCAACCGAACGAGCGAACTCTCCCCTCGGAATGCTATCTAAGACTCCAATCTGATCGTCGTAATCAGAAGATCGAGCAATAAACCGCTACAATCCCAAACCACGGCACAAATCATAGCAACAATCTGCGGCCCAACTGCGGGCAGCATCTACGGAGATCTGGGAGTTTTTGGCGAATGTCATCATCGCTCTGCCCGGCCAGCGCCCCTCTGTGTCTTCGTAATACCTGCGATGGCCCCGAGGCATCGCCGCGGACTTTCGCCCAATCGAAAGGTCCGCTGTTCACTTTCCCGGCCCCAACAGCTCGGTGCTAATTAGCGAACGCACGCCGAGCACGGCTTTCTGGCCATGTCTCTTCAGCGCCAGCTGCCAAATCAACGCCGGCCGCGAACCCGAGTGGCTCGCGAGTCTCTCATCGCCAGCCCAGCGGCTGGTTAATTATTTATCAACGGAAAGACTTTCCCGATCCCGGCGATTGGCGTGACGTGTGTTTTCCGTGCGTTGCGCGGCCCCCGTTGATTAGCCAACCATTTCCGTTTCCGCTGCCTCTTGCTTTTTTGGACGGAGTTTGGCCCACGCGCTAACAAGGCGGCGCGGGCCGGCAGATTAGCGTCTTCACCTTGAAGTGTCTAGTGTTCTTTCGCCGGAGTGAAGAGACCCTCTAATCTCGATGGCCAGCCCAATTACCGTCACGATAGATAACGCTTCGCATCCCTGTGCCGCTACTTGTTGATCAGCTGGCCATCATCATCAGAACGAACGGCGGAACGCGGTACGAGGAATTCTTATTTTCCCACTCGCACTCCATCGAGCCGGAACTGACACTCGGGTCGGAATGCCCGCACAGAGAACTCGGTCACACTTCTCTCTCTTCTCTTCGTCGGTCCATACGGTTTATGATGCCGTATCTGACACAACACCCCGTGGTGTTACGATTATTATCGCAGCATCCGGCCACTGCGAGAATCTTGAAGAGACGCTCCGGTCGATCAATAATTCGTTCCTTCGCCGGCTCGGGGTCGGGTCGATCGAAAGAAAGTAATTTATTGCTTCCGATTGCGTTCGGAATGTGTGCCACTCACCGTCATCGGAAACCTATTACCGCAGCGGAGGTTTTACTCTTTCTTCGTATTTCTGCTGGTGCCCAACACTTAAGGTGGGCATACTTAATGGACTGAAAGACATATTTGAGAACTTCTTCCCAATGTTAGCCCAGCGTATTTCTGGCCTACGAAATACTTTCGCTAATTGAATTCTCCCAGCGATTGTTGAATGTTTCCCCAAAAACCCGCAACTCAATGTGGAATCCTACTTGCCGCCGCGTGGTCTCCGTGGAATCTGTTTGCCGGTACCAGTTCCGGTCAGTTGCACATCGGTCCTGGACCTTGGGCCATTCTTTGCGGGGCAAACAATGTGATGCATTATGATAAACACGCAAGGCCGGATGTCGTAGCGAGCCGTAGAATAATGCCGGAAATTAAACATTCGGACGATCGCTCGAACAGCGCGTTCTCCGAGCATTCCCGAGCATGGACGGAGCCGGAAGTCTGAATGATTCCGGGAGAGCCCGAACTCAATTTCGGTGCCGTGGTACGCGTGGCCAGCGCGAAAGAATGCACCCGGTGCCGGATTCCTTTCTCGGTTCCCAGCTCGTTCGGGTGGAGGGTTTCCCGAAAAGCGGGTTGGCTTCTGGATCATCTCCACGAACAAATGATCTTTACTAATTCAAGTGCCACCGAGCAGCGTGGGGCCAACGTTGCGACCGATGCCTCGTTCCGTCTGTCAGGTCCCAGAGTGGTTCCAGAGACAGAGCGCCGGATGGGACGAAGAATTTCAGACCGTTCCACGCTCTGTCTGTGGCCTTGACGAAGATGTCAGTTGATGGCACTTGAGTGCGCTTCTTTAGATGGGGGCTATTGAAGGAAATTACGTCAGCTCGTGAGTGGAGCTGATGCAGCTGATTTGTTCGACAGGCGACTTTTATGAGTTTTTCTGAAGTTTTGACATTTTTCAATGTGAATAATTTACAGGATCCAGTGGCTCCCTATCTGATAGGCCTGTTTGGGATACAAACCCATTTGTAAAAACAATCCAGTTGTTAAAAGGGTTATTTGAATTTGTTGAAACATGCATCGGTGGGTCACATTAAGAACAAAGATCTACCTCATTGTGATCACCTATGGATGCATCTGCCAGGTGCATCTTCCCATCTTGCAAATTATGAACACAACGATGCGTTTCCTTCTGCATTGTGCTCGGGTGCATTGTGTGTTCCGTATGAAAATATCTCGAAAACGTGAGCCTTCCTGGTGCTTTTGTGTTCGAGCGGACAGCGGACCGTGTGCACTGCTCTCGTCGGTGGTTTCTGGCTCCCCGAAAGGTATACTTCACTTATGCATGAAGCTGACTTTAACGCGTTGAATGGGCCGGAAGTTGGCTTGTCCTGGCGGAACCGGACGCTGGAGCTATGGAGCTCCTCCTGCAAATGGGTACTCTCCATCACGCCGGCACCCTGAATGGACTCGTCCATTATCGAGTCAGTAAACGGTACACAGCAGCAGTTGTCCGGGACCAGAGCCGGCTGCGCCGGGTCAAGAGGGGTCCGTAAATCTTCTGTGTCGGTCCGGTCGGTCTTTCGGAATGGTCCAAACGAATACGCTCACTGCTGAAATCATCGATGCGCGCCGACATCCTTCTTGGCTTGTTTAGGCCACTGTTCAGTCGGCGCCGGTGTTTGCTTGTGGAAACTTATGGTGCAACCTGCTGCCGAACGGGTCCTTGGTCCTGTGGGACGGTGGACAGGTAGTTATGAAAGGTTCCGACCGCCCAGGAAGATCAACAATATTGACCGGCAGCAGGCTCGGGCTCGGGTCAATTTGTATCGTCGGGAGGTAGTAAATCGATGGCTGATTTCGAGTTCACTCCGGCTCATCGGTAACACCTCATTATGCAGAGTTTCCGTTATGTTTGCTACGGGGTCTGCCAACCTCGAGGGTGGGCGCCTATCAGCCGCTATGCAGAAGGTCCTGAACCTGCACGTGTACATGAGTCCCAAAAGTCTGTGGACTTTTGGGACTGGACCAGAAATTAAGTTTGTCGAGCACAACGCAAACTTCTAATGAAGCCATCTGAGCATGCAGTAATAATCCTGGAGGTCTTGGCCGGTAAGGGTCTCGTTTGCTGCGGTTTAATTTTTGGACCAAAAACTGCAATCGGTAGCGTGTTGGCTGGCAGGGAGTCGTTACTTGTTTTTGCAGATTACGAAAGCGAGCGCTCGTTGCTAGAAGTTGTTAACGAGCTACGACGTCGACTGCTGGCAGGAACGTCCCTGTGTTGCGTACCAACATGCCATTGTTTGACGTCACTAGCAAAGAATAGACTTTCGTTAACTATGCTGCACAATTCCGGACAAAAGTTATGGCTTTCAAGCATCACTCAGCATCTGATGGAAGCGTATCGCTTTCAGTGTCCCGAAAAAAGCGCAAACATTAGTTTCTTCCGGCCATAGGTTTCTTCCGGCCATAGAAGGTTCGCCTGCATCGCATCCCCATCGGAGTCTCCTGTAATCTGCTCAGGTGCGTGTTGGGCCCAAAAACCAACAAACCTTCTACCGGGACCCGGAACCATAACGTCATCACGGAACGGGCTTTACGTCAATCTGAGTCCCCGAGTGCGTACCGGTCCCGAGGTGTGTCCACCGGAGAAACACAAAAAAGACACCCGCTCACGCAGACAATCCTCCATTGTTTATGCCGGTCAACATAATACATCTATTATGATCGGATAAATGATACGCCATGCTTTGATAGGATCTAAAGGATGTGGCCGGGCTTTGAGGCAGTGTGTTTTTTTTTTTGGGAGTCTCTTTTTCTGTTGACCATTTCGGCAAGCCAGCGAAAGCGAAATGATGAAGCAATTCCTTCGGGTAAGCTTTGTTAAGACCCCTGATGTCACTATGCTTCCCAACCCCGGGTGCCGGTTTGACAAATCTTCTGCGTCCCAAGCGGGAGGGGCTCGTGTTACCATCTAAATGTGAACTCGTGTCTTACATGAAGATAATGAAAACGAAAATAAAACATTCGCCCGTCTTTTATTGCAAACTCTTTATTGTCTTTTACACGCTACCCTTGAGCTCGTTTTTACGTTCCAACCCCGCGTTGGGATAGTTAATTTGTGCAGCCATGCAGGGTGTCCAAAATTAAAATTTATGACCGAGCCGCGCTGCATCTTCGGCGCTGACGGGGTAATGAATAATTGTTTGTCCGTGGCAGGCGCAGTGTTGCGTGTTGCCATTTTTGCATACCAATAGAGTTCGGGTGAGGCAAAGCAAACACAAACCAAAGCGCCATTGTTGCTGCCTTTTCATGCAGTTCCGGTTGGGCTGCGTGTGACATAAGTCGATGCGCTCCGATTAGCATTAGTTGTGTGCAGCATTCAAAATGGCAAGCGGATCAAGGATGGTGTAATGTTTAAAACCTTTTCGTAAAGTCGTAAATTATGAAGGCTTCTGCAGCTTTCGATTGAAAGCATATGACGCCACCAGCGAGGCCAATAATGTTATCTGCTTTTTAAAATCATTTTGTGGGATGTTTAGTGCCACGTGGCTGAATCCATCCGAAAGCCAGCCCAGGGACGTTGATTACGATGTCTGTTTCCTTCTTCGTGGCCTTAGATGGTTCATGAATTCGTTTCGTCACAGTGCGCCTCACTCTCTTATCACTTCGTCCGGCATCAAGCCGAGAGCAGCAAGGCCAGTATCGGCCGGTGCATATCACGTATAGTATCTGTTTGAATCACGAACCGCGCGCTGCAGTTATGTCACGACGCGCTTCTGTGGTCGGTGCAGCTGAACCGGAACAAACTGGAACGCTGTGGAGTCGGTTATGGACGCCAAAAGCCCCCCCACATTCGAGGGAGATCCGCACATGTGCGTGGTTTGTCACCCGCGTTCGCGTGTTGGTGTGGAAAAGCGCCGCGGAAACGTCGGATTGATAACACACGGCGCACCTCAGTCCATGTGCTAAACGCGTCGCGTTCGGTTTGCTCGCTTTCTCTCGGTTCGCGAAACCAATCTCTGCCTCGCCAGTCAAGGCAGGTGGACAGACTCCGGTAGCATAGAACAAGTATCGTATTCACGGATGGTGGGAACCATCATCACCGTCTCGCCCAAATACTGATTCATTTCGTGATCAAATCAACAAACGGCCCAATAAAAAGTGTAAACGTGTCGAAAAAAAAATCAACTCGTCCGTCGCGTAAAGTGACCGTGAGAGATTCGCCCTCCGCCGCCGTCGCCGAATCCCCCCCCCGCGACTCGGGAAAGGTTAAGGGCAATTGTCCGAGACCCTATTTGCATTGCAGCCTCCAGCAGCAGCGGCAGCAGCAGGGCCGTGCTGTCACTCAGACAATGCCGGGCGCGCGGTGACAGCCGCCTGACAGCGAGTGGTCTCGTTCCCCGGTTCTGTGGAGTTCTTTTTTCGTCTCCCTCGTGGCCGTGCCTTGTTGACATTGCATTTGCGCCGCGCCGCGTTTCCAACACATCAGCACAAAAGCTGGCGGAGTGGTGCGTAGCATAAGCGGTGGAGTGTGCGGCGCACGTGTGTGCGGCTACCAACAGACGGTGCTAATTAGCTGCCACCGCGATAATGGGTGACGCCGCCGCCCGCAGCCCCCCACCGTCCGCCGTGTCGGAATTTGCGTGAAGGTGTGTGTGTGCTGGCGGCAGTTTCCTTGTGGCGTAGGTATGGCATTCGCGTAGGTCGCGATGTACGCAGGTTGCCGCGAAACACGTCAACAAGCGGTGGGAAGCTTTTAATGAAGATACGCTGGGACATTATCTAGCAAAGTCTGCGTTGAGTACTTCATTGGCTTAAAGCAAAAACAACGCACATTTCTTCGGAGGCACAATTTTGGTTCACACAGGAAATGGCAGGGGACCTCACAGACCCACCAGGATTCTGGTAGAGCTCTGCCCAAGAGAGCTCAGAAAGCCCGAAGCGTGCCTCCCGGAGGCTCGGAACCACGTTTTCGCTACACTGTTTCCATTGTCATCCCATCGCATCGCACACATGTTGAGGGCGCACACCTGTGAAGTCTCGTTTTTTATGGAAGCCGCCCCTTCCCGCAGGGTGGCCACACGCTGAAACAATTTTCTCCGATCCAGGCAAGGAATTTTATGTTGCCTCGCAGAGAGAAGGGCTCCGGGTGCAGTGCAACCACCGGCGCAGGACAAACTTTTCCCATGAAGTTTCCAGCCCACTGGTACTGGATTTTGCACCGACAACCGTTGTGCCGACGAGGACTTCCGTGTTGGTGGTTGGCCCCGGAAGATTGTTTTGGAAAAGTTTTCACATACGCACACACCGGGTCAGAAGGGGGGCTGGACTCTTCCGTAAACATAATGAATGGCTGACCATTATGGGTGGCTATCAATTTTGTCCTGCATGCCGTGTGGCATCCTGTTGCTTGATTTACGTGCCCAACGAAGGTGTGCCGCTGGTGGATGGGTGCTCCCGGCCGAGGGTCAAACGGGATGAGGTCAATTTGATGTGGTTTTGCTCGACCACCACAAGGGTTCAGGAGCTCGAGCAGTAATTTCACTTTATGAGTTTTATCGTTCCGTCAAACTAAGCTCTCCTCTGACCGCTACTCCTGCAGGCCCTATAGAATGTCTGGAACGGGAGCAGCTTTAATCTCACTTTACCAATTTGATCCTCTATCTGGCCGTTCGATTGCTGACACCTGATATTCTGTAGGCGTTGATGAAATGTAAACATGGATGGAAGCCAAAGGTCCTTTGCTTGGCTTGCACCTTCCAATGGGCTCGTAGTACCGATGCAACCAGGGTTCCACGGACACTGCATCGCATCCGAACGATGCTTTGTTGCGTGGATGGTACGTTAGGCAAAATGCGTTTAGCAACTTTAGACGCCTGGGCTGGACTTGACTATTCCCTATGGATTAGTACGAAAAATACCAGCCGCAGAATGTGATCTCTTTGGTTCTCCTAGGAGCACCTCCCGGTGAGTACGCCACTCGATGTGCACCTTGCTAATTCCGCTATGGACGCCGATTGATTTTATAAGAGGCCACTGGGAACCCTGACGCTGCGAGAGGATCACGTTTTTTGACAGACCACCGGAGGATCCGTCAAGGATTACACCGGTTGATTGAAACTGCACTCGTGCCCCGAGCGAACGCGGTAATCTTGGACGCCAACATACTCCTCACCGTTGGGGCTTCGGTTGCAAAAGCGGTTGATTCTTGGTGGCTCGGTGCACAGGCCCTCCAACACGAGCCAGCCAAGAGTGGGTAACGAACGTACTTGAACGGAGCGGTCCGCACGCTCTGTTAGTCTCGCCGTACGAAGGGCTGCTGCCAGTGCCCATCAATATAATGCCACCTTCTGACGCCCTGTCCGACGGTGACATAATGCCGTTTTATGTAGATCTTCACGTTTTATGGTTCCATTTGGACCTAAGTGACTCCCGGCCAGAGAGGTCACTTTCGCTGTCCGGTCCACTAAAGGTGGCGGCTGCAGTTTGCTGTCGTCGTTCGTTGTGTCATTCTCGCTCGTCCGATCCGCTTTAGGAAGTGTTCGAGTTCGAGAAGAGGCACTCTAGGTGAAGCAGCTCGGTTTAAGCTCGGCGGAATCGTTCATTACAATGACCCGCTATCCTGCCTCTCATCGAGACGATGAATGTAGGGATCGCTTCTTGTGATGAAATCTTGATGCGACAGGCCACCTCGCCATCCATCCTTATTTCTATCGGTGAACGGTGGACCAGTGTAAATTAATCAGAAGTTTCGGCAGCGCGTCAGCATTGGACATCGCTCTTCGTCTTCATTTGCCAATTACTCGACGACCCATTTGGTAAACGCTCCACGCATTGCGGACAGCCTCGGTGGATCGTAAATTGCATTTTTGCTGCCGTTATTAATCTCGTTCCTGGATTCTACATTTTAGTTGTAAATCATAGGGAAACGGTACTGAAAAAGAATTCTTTGTTCCTTTATTTTGTCAGTCTCGCAAAGTAGTTCCAAGATTTATAGTAGCTCTTCACTTCGCGCTTCAAAAGGTGGAACCATTGGTATGAAAAAGACCCAAGATTCCTATCGTTTCTCTGTCAACCGGCCAAGGAATCTGCAAATCCGTCCAACTCAATTTAATTCTTCGCGCGCGCACGCCAAAGGGGCATCCCCCGGGCAGTGCGAAAAAATGTAGAGTGCATCCTGGGTGCAAAGGACGAGCGCGCGAAATTCCATTGTCGATGTTCAACGAGCAGCGCAGATTAATTTTTTCTCTGTCCCATCACTATCCGCGTGGTTGCAAATAGTGATTCAATTCCTGGAAGCCGGCTAAAGGTACGGCAAACATTGTTCACCAACATTGTGCAGCTGCCGAGCATCTCGGGAGTTTAGTGTGGCGTTCCTGGTGTGCCAAGACGGTGCTCCAAAAGTGGAGTGCATCAGCACACAAACACAGTGCACAAAGTGTTAACAAAGCAATATTGTGAGCCCGGGAGCATCTTCCCGGAAAAGCGACCTTCAGTTCGGGGAACAGAAAAACAACGGAAACCGTCAAACGGAGGCGAAGTTTCGAAGTCAATTGTTTATGCTTCCGTAAAGTTTCGCGCGAAAGGTTTTAGCGGAATGCTGAATTTTCGATTATAGCTTTCCGGAAGGATTGATCAAATCGCACAATAATTGGCATGAGCGCCTTCGAGGAAAATAGAGAGCGTTCCAACGTCAACCTGTTGTTTGTTACCGGCTTCAAATTTGCAAAGAGGAATGAAAAATTGATTGTTTTCGTTTCTTTATGGGGCAAAATCCAATTTAGTTTACTTCAAATAATATCCCCCCCTGTTACGAGTGCTGCTCGATTTTCAGTATTTCCCATTGCGCCATTAGTGTCCCTTATCGGTTTAATCTTTCGGATTAGTTGCGAGTACCTAGAGGCTTTATTTTTTATTGTTTCTTTTCGCTGGTTTTTGTCGCACCCCCCCTAGAACGCTGTTGATGACAGCTTCTTACTCGGAGGGGTACGCTTTGGCAAAGGTTTCTTTTCGTCATCTTTTTCTATTTCGGTGCTTAAAGCGCCAATTTTACCTACAAAAAGTTCTCCAGCCGTTTCCGCTTATCGCTGAAAAGTGAAATAAGTACCGTGTTCGGTTTTTCTTTCTGCTGGCTTTTGGCTTCCCAGGTAGACAAGGGACTTCCCCGCATCGCGAGAAAAATGCGCGATATAACCAACAGTGTTCAAACATTGGACAACTTTTCCTCGCCCGAAGCGGCGGCGGGGTCTCGGCAGTCGGCAATGTTGCGCCGCTCGCTTTCAACAAGATTAACGACCAAAACGAGAGCCGTAGTAGCGTATGGTAAAAAGCCCACCAGAGCGCAGGACGGAATGGGACGAATCCCAGAACCAACCGCCGGAAAAGTTAGAACATTTTCTTCGGCACCGCGCCAGTTGAGCAATGGCGGGGCATAACAGGAAACTTATCCCACGGACGAAGGGATCTCAAAACCCAATCCTGGGGGGTGGCCGAGACACAAACCGGCTATCGATCTGGGAGTTCCTGGGGGTCGTCGAAGTTTTTAACGGATCGACAGCAGCAGTGTGTGGGATCATCCCATTTATTTATCTTATCGCGACCGATTCCTGCCCGCTCGGGTGGACCTGAGCATTAGCCAAACTTTGCCATTAGCGATAATTTCGCTCTTCCCGATAACTGCCCTCGGTGATGGCTGCGTATCCAACGGCCAACGCAAACTTTTGAAGGGGTCGCCGTACGGAAATGACGGACCGAGTGTGAGTGACTGACACTTTTGGTGCCACCGCGGGAGTTGGTGATCCGGGAAACTTTGGTCCTCCGCTAGCCCGGAAGACAGAGGGCGAAAAAGGGTCATCGCTAAGCCAGCAGGAGAGACTTGTTGAACGGCACCGTTCCATTTTGATCGGGTTCTTCTAGGCATGTCGGGTGTTCTGTGGATCAGTGACAGCGGCAGTTGATAATGGAGTCCGGTTTTTGGGGGTAGATAAAGGTTTGTGATTAGGTTTCGATAGCCAATAATGGAACAGTATTGGGACTATTCACTGATCCATTTGTCTGCATTCTTAGAAAAGGATTCGATTTTCTATGTGCTTTGTCACTTCGGTCCGTCATTGTTGGTGCCACACAATTCAACAAAACGCCAACAAAAATAAATACACGGTAGGGTTTCGCCACGCTATCGATTCCTGAAAGCTAGATATATTCTCTGGCGAGAACTGCCTCCACTATAGCCATAACTACACAGGAATCGATCGCTACCAAATTCCGAAACTCGGTCGCGAAGACTCTACCGATGTCCTTGTTAACAGCTAACCGGCCAACCTACGACCGACGGTAGACGAGCCATTCTCGTGTGAAGGCAAACATGTTTTTGGCCCCAGACATCACCGGCGCGACAGGTCCTTCGCTGGCAGTGATGCGCCTTCTACAGCAACACTCTTGTAGTGTTGGAACCGAAAAATGAACGTGAAAGTACGTGACAATGGCGCGTTGTTTTTACTCGTGTTCGCATATGTTGCGCTCAAGATACGAGTGTCTCAGGAAGATTGAGGCCTTGTTCCAATCGAACATAGTGGCACTAGGCTTCGTGACCGTAGCTCAAGTCGGAAACATGTTCGAAACATCGTTTTACTAGATAGCCATGCCAGAAGTGTCACATGCCAAACACTGGCTTAGGAAAAGTACGCCAGACAAAACAATTGATTGCCGAATTCCGTCTGCACCCCAAATTCCTTCGTTTGATTCTAAACATTCTATTTGATCTTCTTCTTTAAAAAACATTACCGTAAAGAATGTCGGAGTGAAACACTAATGAAAAAACCTGCCGTCACCACCGGGCAACCCTCACATCCGGTTCCGGGCCGAGGCCGAATTTGGGGCGTAAATTACGGAAAATGAGTGACACGCAACGAAAATATGTTGGACATTTTCCGGAGGGGCGCGTGTCGAAAAGATAAGAACATAGTAGTGGTCCGTGTCTTTGGCCACCGGAAGTGACACAAACAGAGCATAAAACGAACAGAAAAGCCCCACGATTGTCCCTTACCCCTGTGAGCCGGTAGACTGTGAAAGTGAAATAATAACACCACCGTGCTACGGAAACCACGTTCAGTTGGTGCCCTGGCACAGGCTTTCACCGTGCCAGTGGACGTCGAAGAAAAATCAATTCTCATCACCGCGTGGCGCATCCTGCCCGAGCAGGATGTGGCTTCGGCGGCACCGACGCTACACTGTAACATCGAACCGACGACGTCGGAGTAAGGTAAATTCCAGCTTCCACCTGGTGGAGAACAAACAGTGGAACCTGGACTGAAACGACCGCCGGGGGCTCCCATCCCTAGCTAGGTTCTGCATCCGTGTTTCCGTTTTGTAGATTTGAAAATTTGTGAACTTCAAGGTCGAAATGTGATTGATTTTCCACTGCCCGTCTTGTTCTGCGGTCCCAAAAGGGGGAATTGAGTGTGGAAAGCCCGCAGTGAGGTGCCTTCCGGGGGAGGAAAAATGGAAATTGTTTCACAGATGAATGAAACAAATTGTGCCGGAACAACCGCAATAACCGTTCCGCGTGCAGTGAGCACCGGTTTTGGGGGACTGAAATTTCTGGACCACGGTAGGGAACAGGGAACTTTTGTGAAACAAACGAACCACGGATCGCGATTGTTGTATCAGCGGCCGTAAGGGAGAGAGCGAGAGCGAGAGAAAGGTAAACGAATCCTTGGAGTGTACGGAAAACTGCACTTCGATCGGGAAAAAAGTTCGATTTGAGCTTTGAGCGTCGCGAAAATGATGGAAAGGAGTCCTTTTTTTGTTTCGTCATTTTTCTCGACGCCGGGTTTCGTTCAATTTATGTAGATTTCCCACCATTTTCCACCCTCCGGCGGTCGGCGTGGTCGCCCTGATCGAACGGAATGGATGGTGAGGGAACGAATTTGACTTTGGTTTGGGAAACACAAAAATTGCAACTAGTGCCAGTTTGGGAATCGGGCAGATTGACTTGATGGTAGGATTCCCCGGTGTGTTCTTTTGGGACGATTACTTTATCCATTTCGTTCCTGCTGCGTTGAGTTTCTCGCTCGAAGTGATTTGTTTGGAGGGCTTTGCCCTGATTGCACGTTGCTTCAGCTAGCTTCCGTAGCGAGGAGAGATTTATTTACTTTCGGGTTGTTCCTCGGTGATGGTTAAAAGGGATTTAAAAGGTTCAATGTACATACCAACACATTTGCAGGGTGCGGTCCGTTCGTGTAGCTCGTTGCTGAGTCGGATGGTTGTTTTACAAACTTTATTTTAAGTGGTAATTCCTATCTGTTTTGGTTCTGTACTTTTCCAACAATATTAACAATGCTTTTCAAAACATCCCACCAGTGGCATATAAATTGACGACAGACAGAGTTCACAGTGCCTGTTCTTAAGGACTCGTACTCGTCCTGTTAAATATCTTAGCGTGTCTCCGCTCCAGAGATTCAGTCTTCAGCTGCTTTAGGTTAAACTTAATGAAACCATTTTACTTTCGCTCCGACGCCCTCTTTAAACGCTCAGCGGAACCCGCTGATGGTGCACTTTTGGGCTGCTTCACCGTTTAGTTTGACGGTGGCAAACAATAGCAGCGCTGGGTAATAATCTACTCCGCCGAACCGCGAACTTCACCGTCGTTTAGTAAAGTGTGGCGAAAGTCCCATACCGCGAGCTTCCAGCGCGCGCGGTGTTCATACGACCGTTAAATATGCACCCAACTTTCTCGTCCTTTTACAGTTGATGAACTGAACTGCAGTTACTTTAGCCGGGTCGGGCGCGTGATGTGGCAAATAATCAACTGCAGTGCCTGTCGAACGCCGGTGCCGTTGATGTGCGCTTCTTGGATGCATTTTTTTTCCAGCCCAGCGACCAGGGACGTTGCTTTGTGTAGATAATTGCAACCTTCGACCTGCGCAGCGCCAGCGAAACTTTAGACTTCACCGAGTGTCACTTACATACTTTTCCGACATTATGAGAAGCAGTCAACAGTGCATAATTGGGTTTTGGGGGGCCCATTTGCAGTGCTCTCATTGTCTTTCCCACAACAAAAACCCTTTCGCATATATTATGTTTCACATTTGGTTTTGATGACGGTAGCCTCCTTTATTTTGGGGATTACGTTCAGCTACCGGCATCCAACATTCGTTGCTGGAACCGATGTACTTTGGGGTTGCATTAGGCTGCCTCCGAGCTTACCGAGCAGACCGATTTAAATTATCCCATTTTGGCTACTTCCGTGCCCGGGAGCATCATCCACCGCGTATGCAACACATCCACCATGGCCACCAACGTGGTCCTGGTTCGAGAAATTCCAAAATGATGCCATAAACTCATTTTCTACCCTCTCTCCGTCTTTCTCTCTACTTGCAGCTGTCGGTGACACTATGTAATTTGGGCGTCGGGGCCACCTTCGGTGAGTCGATCCTGCACGATCTGCCCCGGGACAGCACGGTGGTGACCAAGACGACCTGCGAGTTGCTGCGAGTGGAGCAGCAAGATTTCAGACTGATTTTTGAGGTAAGTGAGAGCATGCATGGAACCCGATATTAGCCTTCCAGCGAGCTGCATCAGCTGCAGGATTCCACAGGACCCGCAAATAACCACGGACGGAGCCCACTTGGGGAGCATTCGGAGGGCAAAGTAAATCAGGGCGCAAACATAATACCACCGTCTGTGTTGGAAGATTTTTAGCTCAGTGGCTTGTGGAGCAGATTTGCAGATTCGATTTCATGCTTAGTTGCATGCAGCATAATTTAATGGAAGATCAACTGAATGGAAGCTCCGCTCTCTGTTCCACTGAGTAATGGTCTGGAAGGGCAACATGATTTGCTTAAAGACTTTATAAAGATGATTATCTCTTCGTAAGGATTCGTAATCCGAAAAACGGTTCAGCAGAAATGCACACAATTTGCACCCGTGTTCTGCAAATCCGTCAATGAATTAATTTGTGAAATTCCGTATTTACTTATCAGCCGCATGAGCATGGAAAATTCTTCCGAACTGTGAGAAGCTGTGGGCCATTAATAGGAATTTTCCTATTTTAGATCAAACGTCTCTATTTATGCCACAGAGAGCGTATCAAGTGTCAATACACTAACGCCCAAACACTTGCGGGGTGCTCCAGGCGAGAAGTGAGATGAAGTCTTACATCTTCAACAAGGATGCTGAGCCACGAAGGAACCAGGAGCCAGACGTAAATCCAAATTTATCCCACAACAAGATGAAATCAAAGCCCATTACACCAGAAAACGGAGCTCTGACTGGTTGGCTACGTCATCGCTACGCCATCACCGTCTGACCTGATTGCCTAGGCTACGGACTCGGACAAAAATAAACTCCAATTAATTGGGGGACCCTAGTTTGAGTCGAGCTGTGTGCTAAGCCCAGAATAGCACGGCCCAGACTAGTAGTACGGGCTATTTGTCGACGTCGGTAAATACACGGTCGGGGTTGGCGCTCTCTCGGAAGCGAGGCGAGCGATTTAGTGATGCCAATTATGACAGCATTACTGGTGACGTGTTCAAACGAAACGTAGGAGCCAATGGTTTCCGTAGGCAACCGAAATCGCTACATCGCTACTAATTGATCCATCGGAAATCGGAAACGCACAGCTGAGGAAAATTCGCTTCCGTGGAAATGTTGAATAACGTACCATAGACAGAATGATTCATGCTCTTTTGCTAAAAACTTTCAACACAAACCAATCACGAAACTATGTTCGTGGGCTTTTAACCGTCATTCGAGCCCCAAAAGTAATGAGCCGGATCCGTGCCGGCCTGGACCCTTTTTCCCGGCCGTCCGATGGGGGCGCCTGGTGGTTGACTTTAAAGCCAGTGTTTGATGTGGAACCCTTTCGGATTGGGGTAGGTGTCCTTTCGCGTCCGCACACAACCACTATTTCCGGTCTACATCGTCCGTTGGCTGCGGGTCAACAATGTGGAAAGACAAATTGTTTGCGGTTTCGTCTGCGGACGAAAGTTTTCGGCTGAAATGCGCAAATTGACGTCAGCGGCAAGCCAACCGCAATGGTGCGAAATCTTGACTGTCTGTTCCGGAGGGTGGGGAGGCCTCGGTCGACTATTTGCTGCAGGATTGGAACCCTGTGGTCCTGCCAGACAGTCAGCTGGTCGACCAACCGGTCGCCCTGTTTCGTTCGCCGTTGGTTTCAGTTGTATCGCTCCCAGGCCCGTGGTCCCAGTTGCTAATGATGGCCCGAAGAGGATGCTCACAGCGGGAATTAGTGGCAGGACATTGTTGCTCGCCAGGTGGTCGATCGCCAGTTGCCATCCGATTTACGAACAGCGGTCGCTGGTCATTATCCTTCGCTAAGCCGACAGTTTATGTTACACGACGTTTCGCCGTTGCTTTATTGTGTAAGAATTCAAGAAAAATAGGTGATTTTGGAGCTTAGCAAACTTTTGGATAACTACCAATTTGCCATCCGTAAATTGGCGTAATTATGGTGTTTGGCTATTCCTGCGGTACATAAATATTTGCTGCACAGAAACAAACCTTGCGTGCGTGCTTCACGTCTTCATCGAGACGCGCCTTTCCCGTTTCGCTTGCAATCGTCTCAATTTGGGGCCACATCCGCGAGGCGTTTCCAGCGAACCTCCTGCAGAAGGAAGCCGCACATTTGCCCGGGGGCTTGCCGAACGTCATGCCGATTGTCTTCGGAGTAGCACCATCAAGACAACTTGAAACCGAATGAATCTTGATTTCTTGTTTGCCCGCCTCAAACACACGCAACGATGTCGTCGTCGTCGTCGTCGTATTAGACGTCTCGCTATCCCATCGCAGTCCGCACTCAGCAGCCGTTCGTGCCACTAGTTGATGGATCATTTTTCCTGCGGGCGTTGGTTTATTTTATGATCTACGTCCCGTCGCGGGCGCCCCAGCGTTCCCTCCACTTCCATTCAGCTGTGCAAAAATAATCCGACGAGTCAATAGTAGCTCGAGTTTCGTGCAGAGTGTTTTCCTTAGCCCATGGCCGTGCGTGTCACTGCCACGGCGGACGTTGAATGGCGGATTTTCTATTTCAATTGTACGCGAAAGTAAACACTCCGCACGTCGCTCTCGAACCGAACCGAGGTGAAACATGAACGCGGAGAAATGCAAAGATTTGCCGGCGAGTGTAGTCTTTCTAAAATGTCTTTCACCTTGATTTATCCGACTGAATAAACATGATTGAAAAATTCCTTCCACTTGAAACCGTGCGCAAGGGGAAGCTTCATAAAGTTCTTTTTTTTCAATCTTGAGTCAAATTTATTTCAACTTGAACTGTTGTTTTTGTGAAATAAATCCCTTTTCTCTATCTTTTTTTAATTACGAACAGTATTTGAAATTGCTTGGTAAAATGCATCATGTATTGGACATTAAATTAGTTACTCTGCAGTCCGTCTCGGATTATTGTAGAAATCGAGAAGTTGGTCTCGTTGGACCTTTCGTTTCTCTGTTGTCACTCGGATAACCTGACTCGACGTTTGAGGGATTGCTTGTAACTCTTTCGAGACGTGTTCTTAGCCAAGGATTGCACAACCCAGCATTGTAAAACGATGCACGACATGGACTCCGGTTGAATGATTCATTTTTATTGCAACCATTCCGCTGAGCTTTTGCTCTCATTTATTCATGATCATGCACTCGGCTCCGGTGCAGCTGATGATATTTACATCGCTTCACTGGCTGAATTTACTTGCACTTGGATGTTTGACATCGGTGTCCGAATTAGTAGACGATTTATAGACGTTCTGGTTGGGCACTTCGGGCGGATCCGGAAAATGGAACACCCTTTCGCCAACTGGATTTGCAATTAATTCTGGGCGTTTGTTTACACGTGTAAATACCCGATCGCATCCTCGGCTTCGCCCGGCTGTGCCTGAGAGCACTTTTGACATTCGGCCAATCAGTGGCTTCCAACAATATTTCCCAATCAATTCTCATGCTGTGTCTCGCCGGATGGGGTTCGAACGGAACCGAAGCGCTTATGCATGCCTTTTTTCGATCGATGCTTGCACTGATCAAATGAAGCTCATTTGAAGGCGTTTGTAGTACCACAGATTCGCAATTGAGTTTATTGTCGGTCGTAATGATTGGCAGCGCCACCAGCGCCGCTGTTTCACTTTATCGTATTACTTCGTCGCGGGCTCGTGTCTCAATTTTCTGACGCTTGTTTTGGGCTGGATGTAAAAATTTAAACATTCATTCGATATCAGTGCACCGCTCAAACCATAATCGATTGCGACGGGTAAATCCACGTTCCGGTTATTCGCAAGCCCATCCGTAACGATGCTTGTGCCACATTGCAAATTGTACCACATGTTTCCGGATGGCTGTTTTTGTGTTTTTATTTTTGCAATTGACCACTGCTGAGTTACGCGTATTAATTCTCACTCTTTCTTTCATTGCAGAAAAATAAAGAATTAATGAACGACATAATTACAAACTGTAGGCTAAAAAATGGTGAGTACACAAACGCAATACGCATTTCTGTTGAATAAATATTTCATAATTGGCACATCGGTTGACGGTTGACAGATAACCAATTTCCCGTGCAACATTGCACGAGCCAAGTTTTGCAGTGTTCTTAATTTGTTTGCCCATTGATATGCAGCAGCTGAAGGCGGAATTATCAACAAAAAAGTACGTCGAATCGACTTTGATTAATATCAGTCGCGTCCACTATTTAATAGTAAATAACCTGCAGGTCTTTGCAACCGTTCCGATGAATATTGATGAACATTCCATCATGCAGAAATCAAATAACTCACCGAACAGAAGTCACGTTTCGTAGAGTGGCGTTTCGCAACAGAACATTTAATTGGCATTTTGGCCAGCTTCGAAAATCGTTCCATCGTCGAGCCCTACTTTCAGTGCTTTGAACGACGCTTCGAGTTCGTACGAGTTCTGATGCATTCCGCCCCGTTCGGAACCAATACGATTTCATAAGACCCACAGGCAGCAGGAGATCGATTGATCGACTCCCTTCCGCATAATTGCATTCGCAGGCTAATGATAATCGTTCACCGAAAGCGATTTTCGGTCGCCAATGGCTGTACCGTGACGAGTCTTACTCACTCACAGAGACCTAACGGTTGAGACCATGCCAACCATGCCACCTAATAACTGCCGTGCGAAGGGCCTGCCACTCCTATCGACGTTAATGATGCGGTTTGCAGTACCGGAACTGCTTTTGTGTGGGTATGGCACACTGGTGCGGGAAAACTCATTTCCCTCCGACTGCCAAGGAAGTGGAATTGGCGTCATTACTTTCGGGCGTGTAAATAATTTCTCCAGAAAAGGTTCGATAAAGTTCTGTTTGAAAAATATGCTAGTTGTATTGGTTAGTGCGAAAAGTGCGATAAAAATTCACAGAAATCAATGATATTCACGGATCGCATCTACAGCTCGTGTCGCTTTTAATTAACAGAAAAATATCCTTTATCCTGTTTTCTCTTTCAATCGCTTTCTTTGGTACAGGATTTGGCCAGAGCATGCAGACGACCAGCACGGTGCAGACGAACGTGCAGCAGCAACCGTCGCCCACAAAAAAGCAGCTCAGTCCGGATCATCCGAATCCTGCCGCACCAATCACGGAAGTAAGTGGGTTAGGTTCACGTCACGCCGTTGTTGCATTGCGAAACATGCGTTTTTGTCTACGGAAAACCCCACGCCTACCGACGGCGTGTTGAGTTAGCAAACCGCGCGTGCATAAACTGTTTTCTGGCCATTAAAATCCCTGGTACCGGCAACAGTTGTCCTGGGGAGAATGGATGGGACAGGATTTGAAACCGTCATGGGCATAGGTATCGCGTGGATTCTGCAATCCGAAGGTAACGAAGGTGGCCTATGGTGGACAGATAGTTCTAATGGTCACTTACGGCATTTTAAGCGCTCCATGCGTGAAAAATATCGTCAATGTTTGAACGCGGCGAGGCGCTTGAGCACGTTGCAGACCATTTGTCCATCGCTTTGCACCGAGTGCACGTGCCGTGGAATTTTGATGCACTTCGTTAGCGACGACTAGGAACTCGCTCACCAGGGATTAAGTGGAGAGTTTTTCCACGTACAGCTCATCTCGGTTTGCTCGCAAAACTCGGCACTCAAGCCGGGGATTTTACGTGCCATTGTGCGTTCCGTTCGATTCAGGATCGATTTATGGATCGGAGTTTTTTATCACGACGCGGCCGTTACATTGTCCCAAGCATCGATACTGATTTCCGAAACTCCTCACGCTCCTGGTTTGTTTGTCGGAATACTGAAAACGGAGTCACCATATTAATCTGTAATTTCGTAATTTTGTGGTCCCATTCCTACCTCTGTGGTGTCTGAAGCGTGATGAAACTTTTCCCCATTTGTCGTCACCGATAAGCAGGTGTTGCGGAGCAACTTTCGCCCTTCGTCGTCCTCGTCGACGACGAAATGCTTATCAGCGGTCGCATAAAAGGCTCCATAAATTTCACGGTTACACGGATTAGCGACAACTTTCTTCATGAAAGCACACTCCCGGACCGGTGACGAATGATTATGGCCACCGGGGAGTGTGAAGTTTACCAGTTTCCTCCGGCACGGAGTTTTTACAATCGCTCGCTCGCACGACCTAAAATCAAAAACCAGCCCAAGATAAGGACACCCGCAGAAGCAACCGCAATCATTGTTAGATGCGCCTAATGCGGTTCTCCCGACCGTCCAGCCAGCCACCCCCATGTCCTTCCACGGAGAAAGTTTAGTGTTATCCCACAAACCGATCGGTGCCATTAAAGGACTGCTGGCTTGGCGGTTTGGCGAACCGAACGGCACATTTGTTTTTCGAACCACGTTTCGTGAGCCTAGATTTGCGTGTTAAAGTCGTCCTAGATTGCTGACCTTCACTTTTGGCACGGCCGGGCCGGCGTAGAATCGAGGGACGTTGGTCGCCCCATCGTGGTCGCTGCTCAGTTATCTCCGTTTATCTTCATTCGCCGAACGCCAGACGGTGTTCGAGACGCGACTCGTAAAGAATCCGCGAGCACCCATTTGAAAATGGCCAGAAGCTTTTCCACCGTACCGGATCGCTACGCTCGGACCGTAAAACGATAAAAGTCTCTCCGCCAATGCTAATTATTGTTCGTCGTCCTCGGTACCGCAGATCCCCGGTGGGGAGGGATTGTTTTATTGGTTTTTCGGTGAGGCGAACGGCGAGACACCAAGACGTTTGCGGCCGCACCGTAAACCAAAGCCCGCTTGCGGTCACGGCGAGCCTTCCCGATTACTCCCTGCGGACCCACAATCGTGGCCATTTTGTGGTTTAATGCCCCATTTTATAATTTCCTAGTCCGTATTGTGGCAAATTCCTGGCAATTCTGGCGAGTGCCGGAAGTTATGCTACGAGAGTTGAAAAAAGAGCGAACGATGGGGCGGGTCCTGCAGTGTGTCAGGATCACGTTTCGGCCATTCACGCGGACCTCGCACCCTTTGAATGTGCCACGTAATTATCACTCGGTCGGTTGTCCCTTTTGCTTCGGGATGCACTTTGGAGCACGGCCCGTTCTGGCGTTGTGCACGGACACTGTGACCTGCCGGGGGAGGTGTACGTTGAAATCGTTAAATGTTAAGATTATCATAAAACAATGAAGCACTGATTAAGCGGCGCTACGTGGAACGTTCTGGGCGATTGTTTCGTGGCATTTCCGAGTGCCGTCTTTCGTTCCGCGCTCGGTTTTTCATGGACATTTAATTATTCGGTAAATTCATTCCATTTTTATTTGAGGCGATTAGAGTGGATAAAACGGGATGAGCTGTGAGCGGTTTCGTTTGGTTTTTTTGATAAGTAGAAAGTAAGTTTGACTTTTTGCGGATGGCTTAAGCATAAATTCAAATCTGAAATTAAAATCGCAAATGCAGTTTTATTATTCAAACTAACAAACAATTACAGTTCACAAACAGCATAACAAAGGCACTTAAAAAGATCGACTACTGGCTCAGGACAGCTTACAAATCATCTTGTTTACTTCTCGCTTGTCCCATTTATCGGAACAAACTGGAATCACAGACCCCAAGAATGCCGACCGGAACCATTCGACTGGAGAGCTGTCTGAAAGCAAAACTCAATTAGTCTCCCACAAGGGGGTAGGGCGACTACCATAAAAGGCATTATGTTTCGGTATGGCGTACGGAATTCTTGCTTTCTTTCCTATGCGCTATCGATTGAATGCAATCGAAAACCAATTAAAACGATAACATCTCGTCCACCTCGTTCTTGGGCTCCTTCTACCGTAACCGCCAGGCATCTTCTTTCGAGCATCGTTTTGTTACCGATCATTACGGACGACTGTTGTGCAGTCGGTAGTGACACACGAATGAGCTCGTAAATCGCCCCATCGCCACCGCCGGGAATTAGTTTCCCACAAACGCTCACCAGCTTCGTGCCGGTTACGCTTCACGCCGCCCGATCGTTACCACTAGAACCACTTGGGAGTTTCCAATCTTGTAGCAAGATTTCGTGGACCACTAACTGACCGCTGATGGATTCGAATCAATATTTAATCACGATTTGCATTGCGCTCCTGCAGCGCGGCCGGCACCGGTGGAGGCGCATGGTGCTCTCGAAAACTTTGTCTTTCCGGCTGTCGGCGGCACTCGATAGGAAATTTTCACTTTACGACCGAAAGCGCAATGTAATGACCGGTGCAGGTGGCCGGATTGCAGGGTGTTCTCGCGTGAACTGGCTGGCTTTCCGTGTCACGGTCACACCGGCGCGATGTGATTGAAGTTTCAATTAATCCCCTCAGCGACGGTCGCCCAGTGTATCGGTTCGCCTAATCCACCGTGCTGGGTCGGCACAGCGGCGAACACTGTTGCCGCCGACGATCGTTAAGCCAACGGAAAGTTCATCCTTTTCCGTGGCCAGATTTTGATAGAACTTTTGGCGCTGCATGGAGAACTTATCGATGAAAAACGATTCTCACCGACCGGCGGCGGAGTTCGTGGGATAGAAACATCCTGATTGACTTGCGCGTGTAGGTGACCCGGGTGACAAGGGGTCAAACTTTTCCAGCCCAGCGACATCCTTTGACATCCCGAACGTGCTTCGATCGTGATTTCGAAGCGAGCGGTGCTAGAGTGTGGCCAGAAACTTTGAAACCAACAGCTTCGTCAGCTTCGAGACGGCACGACACGGTATCATCTCATTAGCGATATTATAATTTAATTTTGTGCAACTTTTGCTGACACGCTGCCACGGTGCTTAGACCGTTTCCGAGTCGCATAA
This sequence comes from Anopheles bellator, assembly GCF_943735745.2. Classification (NCBI taxonomy): domain Eukaryota; kingdom Metazoa; phylum Arthropoda; class Insecta; order Diptera; family Culicidae; genus Anopheles; species Anopheles bellator. The sequence goes on along the minus strand of NC_071285.1, from coordinate 54,453,639 downwards.
AGAGTTGCTGAAGGCGATTAAATTTAGTTGTTCAAACCGCACGAAACATGCAGCCTCATTGTGTATGTGGCCTTTGGAACGGGACGTTAAAGAACGGGTGGTTTAGAGTCCCGATTTAATCTAAACTTTATAACACGCTTAATGCTTTCACTCACCGAGGCTTAAGAGACGCAAGGAATACGTATAACCGTCTGGTACACCGGGCCATTACCGAGCTTTAAACTCGGCGAATTGTGCTGTTTAATTGGGGGTTCGTTCACAGCAACAGCTCACCCGGGTTTGAACGCGACGATTTATGGTGAATAATTTTCCGCTTAATTTTTCAACTCTTTTCGGCGATTCGGCGAGCGGCAAATGGCAAGTCTGTAAAATGGTCTTTAATGCGGAACGCGGTACAGCATGGAACGCGTGCTCGGCACGGACATAAAACACAACTTTGGCGGTAAAACTTTTGCACACCACATTAAACACAATTAACGTTCATTTCGGAGTGAGCTCCCCACTCGGACGGTTAACCGGCCACCGCGCGGTAGCTCTTTGTGGTTCGCCTGTTTTTCTTCTTGCCACACGACCGATCCGAGCGAAACCCTTTTTTTTAGCTGTGCCCAAATGGGAGTGTTATGCTGTGATCCCATCTCTAGGGACCCTCTCGGGATGGGTCGGTTTACTTAAACCGTACGGTGCCGATGTCTTCATCATTGAGCCCTTCAAAGTATGCAAATATGCTGTTCGCAAACCGTCTTTTTTTGTGTGCGAAAGGTAACTTTGGCTCATGTGCTGGGTCCTTGGTTGGGGGGAGAGGCGCAAAAGCCAAAAACAATAGGAAGCACATGGCCGGGCAACCCGGGAGTTCACATCAAACACCTCGCCCCAAATTGTTCACCGTCACCGTTTCCGAGGGTTGGGCTGCGGTTGTTTTTCCCGCATAATAGCTTCGCATAATGCCCGGTCCCGGCGTTAAAGTGGTATGCTGGAAATCCTGTGAGCGACACGCACGCAAGCACCCCGAAAGGAGCACGATTGTCCCACGGAGACCCGTTAAAAGGGCGATCGAATGGGGCAGCAGCTTTTTCGCGTGTGCTGGGGACCTTTAAGCACCTCATGGATCAATTTGATTATAAACAGCCAAATAAGAACTGTTTACGCCGTCGGCGAGCGTAAAACATAAAATGATGTTTAATCAATTTTAAAGCTCACCTCACGAGCTACACGGGGTGGGCTCCGGGACGTACGATTCAACGTAGAACCCGGTCCCGGTCCGTACACCGCCAGACTAATCGTGTTGCCCGTTTTTATCTTCTCTACTACTCGCCAGATACCAAGTCCCGCCATGTCCCGCATGGGGTGGGCCCTCCGGACGCTCCTAGTGTCAGACAATACAAGCTGTTTAAAGGACCGCAAGGTAGGTTCAGCCCGAAAAACATGGTTCGCAGCGATTTCGTCCGTCCCCCAGGGGGCCGATCCATAACGGCGCCTTGCGTGATGGAGCGACTCCAATGTCGCTCCGAAAAAGGACACGCGTGCGCCAGCATAGATGGAACAAAAAAAAGAAACCTACTACAAGTTACATGAACCCCGTTCTTATCAGCTCCTTTCGCCTGTTCTTCTCTCTCTCTCTCTCTCTCTCTCTTTCTGCTGGCCAGGTGGGCGGAAAGTTCATACGGAAATGTGCCCCCGGCACGGAGCTGGTCGAGTGGCTGCTGAACCTGTCGCCGATCGTGCACACGCGAACGCAGGCCGCCGGCATGTGGCAGGCACTGCTCGAGGAAGGTGTCCTGTGCCACGGTAAGCGCTGAGATTGCATTCCCTCCAACAACGGGGCCCAATGTCCTTTCTGCAAGCCATTAGAGTGAACCGCGTGGAACGAAATTCTCATTAATTGCGATCTAGCGTAGTGTGTGTCCTTTCGCATCGCGTCTCGAACAATTCCCCTATTTCTCTGGGCGCGAAAGGACCCCCCTGGGCCTGGGGACTTGTTTCAAGTGGTGCACCGATTTTTCACCGGTGCCGTGTCCCATTTTTATCACCATCTCTCTCTCTCTCCCTCTCTCTTGTAGTGGCAAAAGAGCAACCGTTCAAAGACAAGTGCTTTCTGTATCGCTTCAAGTCGGACGAAGACGGGACGGCCGGTGGAGGGCCAACCTCCGACGACGTAAGCCACGCCAACGATCACATCCGCGAGGCACTTCCGGCCCTGCTGCACCGCGGTCCCGACGCAACGCTCCGCATGATCCTGAGAAAACCGTGAGTCACCGTCAACTGGCTGCTAAATGTTACTCCGTTCCACCGTTTTGTGTTTTTATCGCGCCACCGAATCCTGCCAGGACACCCGCCCGCTGCTTCGCCGGCGTTAACGCACGTCGCCAACGCGCCAGCTGCAGATGGCCAACGGCGATGTTTATTATTAAATTTTCAATTATAATTTACCACGATCGCGGGACCCCGGACCCCGGCCCGAGCCAGCGCGATGTCCTGGCACGAAACACGACCCGAGAACAGCTTAGCGGCGCCTCTCGCTGTGTACACTTATTTATTCAGTTTGTGCAACGCTCTGGAGCCCACTTTTTGCCGGTCCTGACCCGGTGCGCCACAAAAGGCGCATCGTTCGCGCGTTCGATAACGGTGCGGAAAAGTGCACTGCGGACCTTGCGATGGTGGCAATTTTATTACACCGAGCATCCTTTCTTGCAGCACGATGATGCTGGACGGGGCCATTTCCACTGTTTATGTTTCAATTTTCGAACCGAGCGTCGGGCGAATTGAGTGGCACGGTTTCGTCCTGTCTCCCCAAAACTGTCCCGATCTTTTTGGAGCACATTGAAAACTATTCGCCGCTTTTATGGTGTAACTATCGTTTTATGCCAACGCCGGTAGAATATGTGTTCGTAATGAACCGCACGGGGAATTTTTACGACCACCGTAAAGCTCAGGGCCCTATCCTGGTTTGCTGCCGGAAAACTCGTGTACAATTTGTTGCCAATGTGCTTCCGGTGGCTTCGTCAGCATCAGTAGCTTCACAGCACATTTTTATGGATAAAGTTTGCATTATTGATCGCCGTTCAAAGTTTATGCTGCCTGGTAAAGTACGAACCGCTTCCTGCCAATTCGTTTCGAACGCGCATAAAAAACATACCCATCTCGTGTCGCATCGAACGCCAAAAGCTGCTGAGTAAATTCGTTTAAATGTCCGCCAACATTCCGAATTACACGGCTCAGTTTCCAGGAAATACCCGCGATTCTACGATGACGAGGCCGATGACCAGTTGGTACTTTTTTCAAGTAAACTTAATTAGAGTTTAGATGCTCGAAAGTTGGCTGACTGTAATTAGCAAAACCACTAATTGCATTTCGTTTGAAAGGTTTGTGAACCATCATCGCTAGGCGTGGGCCATCCCACGGTAACTTCAAACCTCTAATGTTCGCTCAAGAATCTCCACTTGAATTTGAAAGCAAAGCGAGTAAATATTGACCAAAAATTAAGCACTTTGCTTCGTTTCACGAGTCGGATTTACGCGGCGACGCGTTAATTGAGCGTAAATAGAGGCATCGGAAATAAATGTGGGTATGCGAAAGGGGCCCGAAGTACCAGAAGCCCAAAATTTGGCACGTTTTGAAACCGGTAAAATTGTCACAACCGATCAGGACGATCGGAGGTCCTGGTTGGATGTAGAATGGGTTATTATACTTTCAAATGAAGCACACACTTCGTGAGAACCGAAACTAATGCCTAACGCTTTCTTCTCCGTTTTCGGTCTCGAAGCAGTTCCCATGAGCGTACGCAGGAGGAACTGGAGTTGGTCTACGAGGAACTGCTACACATTGCCGCCCTATCGCACCTGTCAACCTCCATCAAGCGCGAGCTGGCCTCCATCATCGTGTTCGAGGCGCACGCACATGCCGGGACCGTATGTAAGTACCTGACCGGGTTTGCGGTATTACTCCTTCATCCACTCCGGCACAGCACTCCCCCCCCTCCTCTCAACCCCCGTCCGGTGCTGGTAATGAAATTGTTCCACTCGGCGTAACACCGGAGAGCCTGTTGCTCACGCCACTCCCAAGAAAGGCGTCTGATGTTTTAATTTTCCACCTCATTTGGCGCCGGCACTCGGTGGTGGTGAGCGAGTCTCCGACCGGGTGCTGGCCCGTATGCTGGCTCGCCCGCCAAGAGCATGGATTTGCATCTGATCAGTGTGTGACACCGATAATTGGTAATCAACCGTTCGGTGAACCGTTTAGCATCGCATCGATGTCAATGACGGCTGGCTCTTGTTACGTAATTTCATTTCCCGTCTTTAGAAGGATCCTCTTGTGAGGGAGTTGTGAGGCTCGCACACATAAACACACATCAATCGTTCCTTTCGGCACGGGACTGATATAGTTCGACTGTTACCCTAACAGTTGGCGTGCTCTTCAGTGGCTCCGTTGATCCGACGGAACATCACGGATACCCATCGTGAACGCTCATCATTATTCATTGGATGGCCGTCGGGCAGGGTCTTCCAGAGCTTGTTAAAACTTTGCCCAGCCCCCACGAAAGCTTTGATGCCCACTCAAACTAGCCATGGCCCGAATGACCCCGATGGCCAGATAGACAAAAACTGTCCGTCTTCGTCAATCAATCCGGGCTCGGTGGGCCCACTTTTTTCTACAGAAATCATTAGCATTAGCATAAAATGTCTGATGGGGTCACGAGCGGTTCACAACTTATGGCGCCCGCCCCGCTGTCAGGATGGGGGTTTTCCCCGCCAATCTGCCAAACCCATTTTAAGAACCGATTCCGCTGTGATGAATATTTATTTTACGACAACTTTTCACGCACCTCGGCAAAAAAATAACATGGAGCATGTTGTGTTTTCTGGCCTCCTCAACGTCCTCCGACACCGAGATCAGTCGTCCTTTTTTTCGTTGATTTTGATGGCTTTGAAAAAGTTTGCAGTTTCGACGGAGCCACGCAGCGCAGACCGCAGCGATTGGGCCTGCGAAACGAGCGAAAGTTGATGTGATTTGAAATTGAGATTCTGTTGGTTGTTTGCGCGAAAGTTGGAAGCGCTGCAATTTTACGCTCCGATGGATGCGTTCGGCGCTGAACGGCTAAACGGGCTGCACGATGCGGAGGATCGTTGCTGTGGACAAACACAGAATAAGCAATCTGCTTGATCGTCAATCTCGAAAGGAACCTGTCTAACGTATTAGCTGTTAGATTGAAGAGAAATTTCCTCGAATTTAGTAATAAACAACATATTTATTTATGATAATTATTGCTCCCATTCCCAGTTCATGAAAATTATAAACCACTTTGATGGGGACACAAACTTTGGTCTAGTGTTTCCCAGGTCCTCGGTGGTATCTGACACATTTTGTGGCAAAGCCGCCAGTATACATTATGGTTTACATGAAAAGCGTTCCACATTAATTAAAACCCTCCCGAGCGGGCACTCGAGCGCCAAAAAGGAACGCCGAGGACATGACCGGGACAACTTACAACGACGTGCACTATCGACAACTATAAATTATTCCACGCTGCCCGGAATGTCATAAATTTCATTTCACATCCCTCAACACGGCGCCATCACATCACTGTCTCGGTGGTCGATCTGTTTGATGTTTTCTCCTTCGGCGAACTACCCTCACTGAACTTTCGACCGTTGTGACGCGGGAACCGGAACGTTCTTAATCGACATTAGGCTGTTGATTGAGTGAATTCCACCCAACGCCGTACGTTTCGGAGTTAAGTGTTCATGATCGGACCGTTAGTGTGTTACACATGCACGCATTAGCAGTCCTGCCGAAAAAAAAGGCAAAACAGAAAGCCCACTCGGCCCCAACCGGGGTGGCTGTCATTAGCAAACGGCCAGTTCATTATGAGTTCGGTACGGCGCAGGACGAAACAATAAACCATTAATAGCCTCTAATGGATGCCAATTTCTTTGGCGCTATCAATCAGGGCGCCCACCGGTGATTAGTTTAGCTCACGATTGTTCCGTTTTTTGACCCTCACGTTTCACTACTAGTGTTCAACCAAGGCGATGAAGGACGCTCCTGGTACATCCTGCTGAAGGGATCGGTCGATGTGGTGATCCACGGCAAGGGCACGGTGGCCACCCTGAAGGAAGGTGACGACTTTGGCAAGCTGGCCCTCATCAACGATGCGCCCAGGTGAGTGGAGCGGTTTTTCTGTCACGGGACACGGGACCTAGTAGCGGACCTAGCAGCAAAAAGCTAATCCCACAGCGCAATGTAGCAGTAGCTTTGACTTAACACATCCGTTCCTCGAGCGTGGAAATTAGGAAAAGTTGTTTTTTTGCGGGTTTTCGGTTCGTTATACTCGTCAGATTGCGGTTCGAGCTTTACCTAATAAGGGGGTTTCTGCTAACAATAAGGGGGCTTACGAGGGCTAATTTTAAAAAGGATTTTTTCTTCTACTTTCTATCGCACTTCCACTACCACCAACCACTTCCGGGCTAACCACTGCTTCACGGTTCACGGGGAATGTTAAAATGTTGCCCCCGCGATGCGCTAACCTCGATGGAACCTCGATCCAGAGCGGCCACGATCGTGCTGAAGGAGAACAACTGTCATCTGCTGCGTGTGGATAAGGAACACTTCAACCGGATCTTGCGGGACGTCGAGGCGAACACGTTGCGGCTGCAGGAGCACGGAAAGGACGTGCTGATCCTGGAGCGGGTCGCCAAGCAGCGCGGCTACTCCGCGTTCAAGTATGGCTTTTGCTTGGGCTCTAACTCACTAACTCGAAGGAAAACGCTCCGATCCGTAATTGGGCGAATTTAAAAACAGGCGCGAGCTGTACGATACACTAAATATTTCTCACGAGGATTACGTGTACATAATCGGATACACTCTTGGGCGAATTCTTTTCCCCCTGCGCTCAGTCGCTGGCGCTTTCGGCTCTAATCCTTTACAAGCCGGTTGTCTCCAGCCGGCCGGCTTAATGGTTTCATACTTAATTACTATATTACTGCTGGTGTCTGCTCCACGGAGCCGGGTTAATTTGTTGAAGTAAACGTTAATTGCAGCATCGCCGAGTGTCCGAGTGGGAAAACCGGCTCAAGCGAGGACCGCTTTACAGCGAGCAAAAAATAAGCAAATATTTACCATGTTGCAACATAATTTCCCTCCCATCGTGATCCGTTTACTTAGGACAGCGTGTGGACAGCGAGAGGCCACTGAAAAAGGGACTTGTGGAGACTCAAGAACCAAGAAGAATAAGAGATTCACAACAAAAAAGAGAAACGCTTGGTAGCTCTGGCCACTCTGGCTTCGCTGGGGACTTTGGGGAGCCAATTATCCCTTTTCTCTGTGCGCTCTCTTTCTATCTCGCTCTATCTCTTTAATCTTGGTCAGATTGGGCGATACACGTCCGGCCGGCCTGCCCGAGCTCCCATTTAGCTAACTCGGCCAGAACCAGAAGATTGGTGTCGGGCTGGTAGTGTCCCTTTTTTTGGTTCGGACTGCAGCAGGTCCTACGGTCCAGTGGCAAGGACATCCAGAACCGAAGGCCTCTGGCAGAAACGCCCTCTGCTTCGGTTGTAACTTTTTGACCTTCACTTGTTTTATCTGGGAAACAGCCCTTTCTGCCTCGATACTTTAACGCTTCAACCCTCCAAATGATCGTTACGCTTAGCACAAATCTTTGACGGCCCATTCCCCCAAAAACCCGGGACCATTTTAATTAAGTTAATTTGTTCACTGTCACCACCGCTGGCTTTACGTTTCCGCTCATCTGTTTCGCTCCGCGACCCTCCGCCAGGTACACGGTCATGTCCGGTACGCCGCAAAAGATGCTGGAACACCTGCTGGAAACGCGGCTGGGAGGTCAGGCCGGACCGAACGATCCGTTTCTGGACGACTTCCTGCTCACGCACATCGTCTTCATGCCGACGCCGCTGCTGATCGACGAGCTGGCGGCCAACTTCCATGCCGACGCCGACATCGACCTGCGGCAGGCGAGCGACGAAGATCAGGAGTACTTTCTGACCAGCAAACGGCGCGTCGTGCAGTTCATCCAGCGCTGGGTCCTGGCGGTCCGGCACGCCGTCTTCGACGACCCGCTGGCGGTGGAATTTATCGAGGTAAGCCAACGGGCGAAGAAATGGCAAGGGTCTTCCGATACGTTCCCAAAACGTTCCAACGAAGACAAATTGCGATCCGGTTCCGAACCGTAGATTAGATTTTCGGCCTATCGACAGCCCAATAATCACTCCCGCTGACACCCGTCGTGATGTGAGCCCCGAAAATCACGTACCGCGCGCTGCTGGAAAACCGAATCATCTTTTGGGGGGCCGATGATGGATTACCGGAAGTGCTGTCTGGCGCTATCTTTCACCGGTTTTCCATCTCATTTCCGGCCCTTTCGAACTTGTTTCACAAACTGACATCGCTGGCGGGCACCCGTTGGTGACAGCGAAGCGAAATTGCATTATTTTTCCCATCATTATCATCGTCGTGTCACACGGATTTGCAAGCTGCCCTCCCGTTCGTAACGCGCTAACGCCTTCCACTTGCCCCACACAGGAGCTGGCCACAGACGTCGAGGCGGAACCGGCCCTGCAGGAGGAAGCGAGCATCATACATCACGTCCTAACGCAATTATCCCGATACCAGGTAACTAGGGCTGTGGACGTGGTTTCTTTTCTGGTGGACTTGGAGCTTAAAAATAAATCGTCCCGTCTTCGCCCGCAGGAGGACCGTCAGATGAACGCCACCCAGAAATGGAAGCTTCCGCCCAACGGGCAGCCGATCTGTCTGTTCAGCGGGAACACACACTCAAAGACTGTTATACGCCCGGATGACGATAGTAATTAATTTTCCTATCCCTTCGCCACGCGCCACCGTTGAACTGCCGCTCTTCTGCAGCTCGATCGATCGATTATGAGGAGGCTGCAGGAGAGCTGCACCGGACGGGCTGGCGGGCGTTTGAAAAATGGTTCCAACACACTCTAACACACTGTGACTCTCCTGTTCCTAGTCATCTTCCGGGTGTATTGTGCCGACCACACGTACTGCACGCTCCGCTTCCCGATGGCCACCAGCGCGGAGGTGATTAAGGCGTGCGCCGCCGACAAGCTCCAGATTGCCCGGCTGCCCGACGACCTGCTGCTGGTGGAGGTCAAGTCGAGCGGCGAGCGGGTCGTGTTTAAGGACAACGACGTCAGCATACCGACCGCCCTGAGCCTGAACGGGCGCATCTTTGTCTCACCGAAGGACCACCTGGACGCGCTGGTGAGTTGGTTCGGCCACCGGTCCTTCTTCTCTAATTCGGATGCTAACCCCGTTCCGACCCGTTCCAGACGCCGCTGCCCGAGCAGGAAGTGCCGACGGATGCACCGGACGTGGACTTTGAAGCGCTGTCCACCAAGGACGTCGCGTACCACATAACGCTCTTCGACTGGGACCTCTTCTGGGCGGTGCACGAGTACGAGCTGCTGTACCACACCTTCGGCCGGCATCACTTCAACAAGGTAGGTTGGGGAGAGGCCCTAAGGGACCCCCTGGGGGAGGTCGCGTAATTTCCATTTCCACCAAATGCTCGCAGGCATTTCAAGTTTTCCCTCAAGATTTGCAACGTGTAATGCAACGCGGAGCCATCAAATCCATTCACCGTTTCTTTTCGCCATCCTGGTGATGGATGACGCCTTGAGCGTTGAGCGGTCGGTGTTCCCAGGAATTCCTCAGACACCGGCTTCCTTCGCGGGCGCTCGGAATGGTACATAAATTTTACCGTGAATTATTGCCTCTCGGGTGCAGAGCTTGCTTCGCTGCGGTGAATGCAACGTTTGTGATTGACACCCGGACCCCTCGGGCTGCGTTGCCATTTCCATGTGCACTGTGACTGAGTGCACTGTGCGCTTTAATTGAATTGAAACATTTATTTTCCGGCAACAACTTTTGCCCAAATCAAATGCAGAAGCTATCGCAGCTGAGGTTCGGTGCCGTTGCCCCAATCTGGGTGCTCAATTAAAGATCAACACAAAGTTTCATCTGGTTAAATTATCACGGAACGGGAGGTTGGCCTGAATGGGCCGGTTCGCGGTTCGCTTTACTTTCGCTCCAGAAAGTGCACCCGAAGCGCCCCATTCACGGTGCACTTGCAATGAGCAACGAGTACGGAAGTCGCCGCCCAAGGCTATTACGCTAATGAAAATGACCGTGCAAAATGGCCGCCCCAACCGGGAGGTTCTTTGGTCATGGAGGAGTTTGCACATTCGCTTCACTAATTGTGTATCCTTCCGATTGCGCCATAGATAGGACCGTCGAGGGCATCGGCAAAAAAGTGCTCCCTGGGTTCTGCGTTGAATTAATTCACGTTTTCTGTGTTCAATGTGTTTCAACATGGGCCCCGTGTTTACTTAGAAATCGTATGGGGCCAGACGAATGCTTTAAGTCGAGCCGAGTCCGATTGGATTTTGGTGGTTGGTTTTTGAATCAATTGTGCACCTTACTAGGCTGTTCAATAAGTTTGTAGCCTCGATGAAAAATATATTTTCCCGGTTTGAAACACACTTTATCATTCAGTATGGTCTCCCTGAACATCATTTGTTTCAACGAGACTACAATTTATGGATTCCATTTCTTAGGCGAGAAACTGGAAGAGCTTCAAAATACGCTTCCACAGCTATTATGACGTCATCATTTGATGATTTTTTATATGAAAATAGATAGAAGTCTCTAGGGGCCAATTCTAGTGAATTCGGTGGATATTCCAACAATTCGAGCTTTAATTCATGCATTTTTGTGATTTTCAAAATTGCATTACACTCCATTTTGGGTGAATGCGGTACCCATTGTGCAGGCAGCTTTCTGAAACCCAATACTTCAGTCAAATTATTCGTTGTACTGCTCAATGAGATGGCTAGGCCTTATACTAAATCTCTTTAAGTGATTCGACGATTTTCCAATACGATATCCTGTATTTTTCTACGATTTCAGGTGTTGTGCCTGTTTTTGACGTTTTTGACATGGATCGTTTTGAGGGCTAGTACGACCACGTTTAAGCTCAGAAACCTTCCCTTTAATTTTCTAATTGAAGGCGAAGAGTCCTTCTACACTATCAACATTCGTTTATAATTTTCCTTTGCTTTTAAACCTTCCAAAATAAAAATTTAATCACATCACGATACTTGATTTCTTCCGTTGTAAAAAATACCGAGACACGTCGATATTGAATGGCTTGTAAAAAAATTAAGTGACGGATTGAAATGAAACTTAGACAAAAAATTTAGACTCGTAGCAGCGCCCTGTGTTATGGAGACTACCAACTTATTGAACACCCCAGTAAACAGATCGATAAATCACGGACTTAAAGCAAAATGAACAGAAAGGTATCACTATCACGTTCGTTCCTATTGAACATCGCCCCGATTGACGTTCTATTTGATTTGAATTGGTTTGATTGAATTGATTTGAACACTTTGAACACTTTGAATTTGTCGCCATTTTGGGCTATTGATTCTCCGACCAATGGAAATTGAAATTCCTGTTGACTTACCGTCGCTGCCGTATCCTGCTGGTCATACATTTTACTATGACCATTTTCGGCCACCTACCCGCAAACGCGACGCAATGGAAATAATATTCGAAAACAACAGTTTATTTTTAAGTGATGTGAAGTGACCCACAAAGTTGCGCAAAAAGGGGTTTCGGTTTGTTATCGTACACTAGACTATCATAGCTCGGGGACAGATTAGGGGATCATAAATTAATCGTTGAGATTCCGTACCGTCTACCTAATCAGCGTGTTATCGAACCTACAAACTTATCCTAGCCTAGCGCTTATCATAAACCCAAAAATCAGAAGTACAACATTGGCCAACACCGACACAACGGGCTGACGGTGGCCGGCAGGGAATGCTCGGGTGTGGGCTAACTGATACGGTGCGGTGCCGTGCGTAATGCGAAGAAAACCATATGCCCTAGTCGGTCACGCCGTAAGTAACAGTAATTCTAATAAAGCGCATTAACTGTTAACGACGACGACGACGCGGATGTCGGTGGTGCGCGCCCGATCTTCCGGACCACGCGAACCACTTCTTACTCAACTGTTGTTACTGGCGCTACTGCTTCCCGGAATTGGAATGGAAAATTGATTGTCACAGTGATGCTATCTCGGGCCGGCCCCCCGGATCCTGTGCTTCGTCCTGCCGAACGGGGAGCTAAAAAATAGAATCTTCCTTTCGTGGAATCAACGAACCAGAAAATCGGCCGGCAGGTCGAAAGTGAAGCGCTCTCGAACCCTTGGAGCGGAGCGTCACGCAAACCGTTGTCAAATGTTGCGAAAGTCGATCCGAATTGAGTCTGTTCTGTTGGCTCCCCCGTTACCGGGCGTTTGCAGTCATGCTGCTTTTAATGCGCTTTGCCACATTTCGGGACGGGACCCGAGGGCTCCGGTTGGTTGCGGTTGCGAAAAATTCGAAGAATTGTGCCCTCTCGACTCGACTCGACTTCCTCGACTAGACATTTATTGGTTCGCCTCCGGTGCGATTGGAATGGTTAAATTGCCGACCGACCGACAGTAAGCCGGTTACCGGTCGGCGGTTCTGGAAAAGTGTATCGCGCGCGTGCCGGAGATGGGACGAGATTTCCACGTCGAGAGTCGGAGTCGACACAAAAGGCGGATTGTTCTGATTGGGGCCTGCCGGGGCTACTTGTCGGTGATTTGCATCAGCGCCATGTACCGGTTGTACTTGGTGTAGTTCCGGCGACCGGTTTCGTCGTTCATCAGGACGCCCGCGTTCTTGTGGTTCGGATCGCGGATCGTCTTCAGCCGGATGTGCTTCGTGATGTCCCAGCGCCAGTTGGACCGGTACGCGCACAGCGAACACTCGAACGGCTTCTTGTTCAGGTGACCGACGATGTGCACGTGGAAGCGGGACGCGGTCGAGGCCCAGAACGAGCAGTGCGGACACTTGAAGACCTTCTTCATGAGCGCCGTGGACGTGCCAGGATCGGCCGGCACTCGGTTCGTGACCTCACCGTACCCGGGCGCCGTCTCGATGCCGCAGAACGTTTGCGATTGCGCCGGCGGTTCGTCCCCCTCCCGGCCACTTCCGTCGTCGTCCCCGTCTGCGTCGACGGCGGACGGGGTCTGTGCCACCGCCGTCTGGCCACCGCCAGCACGCTCCAGTTCGATCCTTCGCACTTCGGCGCTACACTCCAGCAGCCGTTGCCACATATCGGCGCTACACGCCGCACTTCCTGCGGCTGTCCCGTCCGCTGGTCGATTCACTGGAAGTACCCGTGGTTCCGCTTCCTCGAACGAACTCTGGAGCAGGGCCGCTATGAGGTCCTCCTTGTGGGCCAGCTTAATGTGGTTGGCCAGCGCTTCGACCGTTTTGAATGACAGCTCGCAGTAAACGCAGCGGGTCAGGACCGGGACGGGCGTTTCGGCCTGCAGCTGCTGGGTCATGGATGGGTTCGGCTTCGTGTCCTCGGCCGGCCGAACGTCGGCCGTCAGGGCCGAAAGGGGCAGCGGTTTCACGAACCGACCCTTCGCCGTACTGGTGGTGGCCGCGGCCGTGACAGGTGAAACCGCTAGCGGAATCAGGTTGGGGATGGGACGGGGCCGTTTTTTCGGTTTCAACGAGTCAGGATCCTCCCCAGCCGGGGTCCCATTTTCGGGACTAGCCTCTTGGACGGTCTGGAACGGTACGGAAACGGAATGTAAGGCATCCACAACAGGCGAACTACAGGGTGTTTCAGTAACGACACATTTTTTCATTTGGTTATGAGAAAAAAACCGGCAGAATATTTTTCAACGGTTGAACATTTGTTTGAAAGATTCATTCATGACATTTATGTATAAAATATAATTTTTGTTGTAGAAAATTAGGAAATATGAAAAACGTATTTTCAAAGTCCTTCAGTCAGGTCGACAAATCATTCGTCAATAGCACATTTCATTGAAGCTCATTTCCACTTCGGTGGCTTTAATAATAACCGCATTGTGCTTCGGAAAACGCACATATCGCGCAAGAGATATATCACGCAAGAGAAACAAACCAGCAACTATTGACATCCTTAAGACCCAAATTCACGTTGCTATTACCGAAATAGGAGCAGATACAATCGAAAATATACTCAAAATAGGTCGACCGAATGGTCTACTGCCAAGCCAATCGTGGTAGACATTTGACCAAAATTGTTTTCCATTTAAAAAATGTTAAGAATCAGCTTTTCAAATAACAGTTCAAGCATTGAAAAAAATTAAGCCGTTTTTCTTCTTTAAACAAATGAAAAAATGTGTCGTTAATGAAGTTAGTTCTTACCTCGTTCGCGTATGGCAACGGTTGGTTCCCTGCCGACTGTTCGTCCTGTTGCCGCGCAAAATTCGCCGCTAGAAAAGAAAGAAGGAGGCGATGAGAGATCGTCGGTTAGACTCGGTAACTCGTGGCCGGTGGCCACTCACCGGCCATCACCGACGAGCTGGCGGCGGATTTTTCAATCTCCTCCAGCAACTTGGGTAACCCGGCAGCGGCCACAAGCTGCTGGACGTAGGCCGCAGCCAGGTCCGTGTCCGGATCTACGCCTCTGCGCAGCAGTAATCGCTGTGAGCTGCCACCGGGTCCTTGGCTCGCTGCGGCGGCCGCTGCCTGCAGCACCTCGCTCAGTGTCGCCCGGGTCCCCCCACTGAAGTCCGCCCGCTGGAGCCGATTTCGATGGCGACCACTGGTCCCGAACGATCCCGACTTCTTGATGCCATCCACCGAACCGTGCACCATCTTCATGTGCCGCACCAGCTTCTGGTAGTGACGGGACGCGTACAGACACCGTTTACACTCGTTGATCACGATCTTCTCGCCGTGCGTGTCCCGCAGATGGGTAAGGTATTTGCGCGGGTTCTGCGTGAAGTAGGTGCAGCGGCCGCACGAGTAATTTCGTTTGATCTTACACTGCGGCAACTGCTGCTCGTCCTGAGCCACCCCTTCGGTCGGTGGTGTCGTTGGCCGGTGGTGCGTCGGCGAGGACGAGGATCCGGCCCCGAACGGATCGTCGTACGTCTGACGCCAGCCGGGATCGGGTAACCGGCGCGAATCAGCGCCTCGCTCCGATCCTTCATTATCGGACGACTCACCGAGGTGGACCTGCTCACCGCTGACTACTCGCCGCACGATCAGCTTATCCCCGGAACGCTGCACCATCGACGGTGCCACATCCATCGTGTGGTGGCGCTGGCGTCACTGGAGAGGCACCTTGAACGCCGGGCCCACTTATCAGTCACAAACAAACCGCTTTGCAAGGTTTGCAAACAAAACGCACATGAATGGGTTCTCGAGCTGCTGGTCACTATGCTTGCGACCTTATCACGGGCGGGAGATGCACCAGAACAAGGACCGCGGTAATAGGAGTTCACTTCTGGCCAGGCTCGGTCGACACGTGAGAATTAGTATTCCCGACTAGAGGCGCCCGCCGACTCACTATCTTGGGCCGTCGATCTGGCTGCTGCGTAGCGCAGCCATTTGCGGCAAAAGAATGCCTTGACACAGTTCTTGGCCTGGCCTAGAACGCGTGAGACCAGCCCGCGAACCTGATCGCGCGAGCGAGATGGCGCAACCCGCGATCGAGAGAACGCGCGATCCGACCAAGACGGCGACGGCGACGTTCTGACGAACCAGAACTCGATCTAAGCCACTCCACGCCGCACTCCGACCACCGGTGTGGATTGATGAGCGTCTTGACCATGAAGCGTCTCGCGCGGCGTTATGTAACGAGTCGCCCGTCGCACCCGTGTAACGTGAGCCCGGCTCTCGCGGTGTTCTTCTCTAGTTCTATTTTCTTTCTCTCGCGCGCACTAAAAAGAACCCCTTATCGCGGATGGCGACGATGGCGGTGCCGCCCCAACCGCAGACCGAGTCGATATGTTTACACACTAGCGCCGCAGCCGAGGGGCCGAGCTTTCTTGGGAGTCCATCAGCCAGGGCAGCCTCTTCACACGCGTGCTGATAGCTTCCAGAAAGCGGGCTACGCGGGCTCTTGGATGGGGATCGAGTCACGTGGTCCAGGGGAGCTGGACGGAACGGGGACGGACACTGACACGCCACGCACACACTCTCACACACTGGCCGCCGTGGGCGAGTAGGGCCGAGGAAGGAAAACCTCGACACGTGCCATTTTTACCTTCACGCGGCGACGGAGGCGACGGAGGTGGCGGACTGGTAGTAGCCACCAACGGCAGCAGCAGCAGCAGCAGCAGCAGTGGCCGCTGGCGGGCTAATTACTACGCGAGATTACTTCCCGCGGCAACGGTGGCGACGGGTGGCGGCGGCGGCGGAATAGAATTGAATTTCAACGAGATGAGAACTTTGCTGGGAAGATGGTTCGCGGCTTCGTTGTTGCTCGGTGAGCCCCCCTCCCGGTCAGGGTCCGGGCCAGATCCACACCGAGTGAAGTGGTGACCCACTCACTGATAACGGGGGACAGTGCGAGAGGCGTCCACTTAGAACCGCCCCGCCAGCCTTGGCCACGATCCAGTTATGGAGCGCCGAGCGCACGCGGTTTTAGTACAGCGCTTTTAGTACAACACTGGTTTCACTTGAATCGACGCCAAAGGTCTGCCAAATCGTTGACTACTGCGTCCACCGGGGTTCCCTTTCTGGAAGCCCTTCTTGTCACACGGGAGCCCTTGGCCCCGCACACGTCGCCCAACTGCGAGCTGCGCTAGAATACGCGAATCGAAATGGCGACTCGCTCCGTCTGACTCCGATCACTAACTCGCGGGCCCGGACCGCACAGACACAGCACTCGGCACACACCCGACCCCCGACAAATCTCATCTCGTCGCGCGACACTGACACCGGCTCCGCTCCGTGTTCTAATGCCGTCTCGTCGTTGCACACCCCGAGAGCGGCCCGACACTACCGACTCGGTTCCCCTTTTTTAGGGGGATGATGCATTAGGAAAATCGGCACCACCACCACCAGCGGCGTGTGGCCCATGCAGCAGATGCTGATGATCACCCTCTCCAATCGCACCCGCCATCCGCCGGCCAACCCACCAAACGGGGCTTGACTCACACAGCAGTGCACTGCTTCGTGAGGCGTGTGTTGCTAACACACATCTCCCCCGCCACTTCGGCGCTGACCTTGGCGAGCGAGTGCAGCAAAGTGCATGCCGCGTGTGCAGTCCCCGCTCGCGTGTATTTGTGGCCGCTCATCGCAATGCAGCGCGAGAGATACCGAGCGGCAGCGAGACAGCGACAGGAACTGCGGCCACAGCCCGTACAGAAAACGTGTTTTGCTCCGAGCAGTTGCGTCTCTCGGAAGCTCCAGGCCAGGCCACAGAATCACTACCGGTCCTCGGATGCGCTGCGCGCACCCGCCTTAGTAGTCGCGCAATCGCGGAACACTCATCGCCACTTAGCCACCCCGGAACACCCGGGCGTCGTTGAAAGCTTTGGGGCCGATGAAAGCTTGCGGTTGCGGTTTTTTTTTTGTGGGAAAACTGGCCTCGGGAATGGTTTTTTTTATACGATTACTGTGGTTAGGGCCAATGCGGCAAGCGCCTTACTGGGATGATATGAATAATGGATGTTGCTCTGGGGGTGATTTCCTTACGGGCTTCGGGCGGTGCGTTGAGAAGCCAACTCAAACTGCACCAACTACCACTATGGCATTGTTATCTTTTTTTTACGCGGAATTAAATCATTAGAAAAGAGCTAACGTTAACACGACAAACAAAATAGAATACGGTTGACTGGAATAGGTGAAAACACTATTAAGTCAGTTTTAGACCAATTTATACCAATCTTAGCTTGGCCATATTTTTGGTAAATAATATATTGAACAAGGTTTTAAAAGGGTTCTGCACTATCTGGACAAGAACAATCGACATAGAATAGACTCACCGGATATATCGTTATCCCAACAGAGCTACTTAAGATTAACAAGTGCATCGTCATCTATGCACGAAAGGTCCGAACAGTTACAAGATAAATGCAACTCACTCGGGCGCCATTTTGCGCCATCTCCAAGTTGGAAGTTTCTTCGCACGCTGAAGGAGAGGGTAGTCACCGGGCTAAAGTGACTCCTAAACCATTCGCAAGTCGTGCAACACAAACACCCCGTGTCCTTGCAAGCCTTTTTTGTTCCCCATCATTTGGTGTCCCTAACGAAGGTCCTCCAACTGGCTCTCCGGTCTTGAAACTTGCTCCACGCGTATTTACCTTTCGCGTGTGCGTGGCGCAATTTGCAGGTGTCGAGTGAGGGATTCCGCCTAGTCGCCCCACCGAACCACTTCCCGGCCACCGGGGATCGTTTTGGGCCAGGCGTCAAAATAAGCGGCTTTCGGTGGCAAAACTTTACCGACTCTCCTAAATTTACTCTCGAGATTTCCGTCACTGCATCCGGTGCGGGAAAATGCCGATTTACCGGTCCGAAAGGTAACTTGGCCCGAAAGTTAGACGTCCTTTCCGGATACGTTTCTTGGGGCCACCAGCAAGTCACGCATTGTGCGTTTGCGGTTCCCAATCATGCTTCTAATATTTAAAATAATTGTACAATTTATAAGAAAATATAAAATGGCGTTCAGTGGGATTCATTTAAATTCGCAATAATCAGCCGGCGCCTCTCCTTTGTCACTAGCCTATTGTAGTGATAAACAATAGCTGTCTGTTTCGTGCGCCCCAATTAAAGGCTTTCACTTTGGTTCGGCCCTTCACCGCCCTTTCTAAGAATTCGAATTTCACCCCCGGGCCAGCCACCACCAGGTAAGACCCGTGCCGGTGATGGTAACGAAGGCAATAAAGTCATATCGCAATCATCGCCATCAATTTCCGCCCGTTTGGGCCACGTGCTGCGTGCTGGCCCCCGAATCGCGGATTACTGGCCTATTTTTTCGGTTGTCGGGCACTCGGAGTCTGTTGTTGCCAGTTGCTGGGTTTCAGGACGAATTCGATTCGCAGCCCGAACCCCTAAGAAAGGTCCGCTCGAGGTCACCGTTTCGGTTTCGTATTTTCGTAAGAAATCATTTTCCTTCGCCCTCGGTTGTCCGGAAGCATTACGTTTGCAGATTTAATTGGACTGTGGACTGCGGCAGCCTAATAACGTTGGGTGGGAAGTACCGTGACTCTCGGCCCCTCCGCGTATCCTTCGTCGTCTCACTTCGCCACAAATTGGGACCACAACGCGTCGGCGAGTCATGTCAACGGGCGCCGGTCGTTTGACGCTTTCCCCGGGACCGGGAAATTTCAACGAAAAACGCTCCCCGTTGGCACGTGGAACAAGGTGCAAGAAGGTGGTCCGCGCTTCTGAGAAGACCGTCCACAAACCGGTCGCTGCCTGGGATGGGCTCCGTTGCTCCAGCCACACGATCTCTCTATTTCGGAGGGAGGTTTTCGATTGAAAATTGGTCTTTACGGGGTTTGGGGAATCGTCGCCGAATTGATTGGTTTGGAGGGCTTCCGGCCGTCTATGCTTTTTATAAATATTTATCATCCCTTTCGCAGCGTTCCTAACTACGAACGTTCTCCGATTCTGCTCCTGTCCTTTCAGATCACTTCGAATTTGGATGTTTTCATCAGACGCTTCAACGAGATCCAGTACTGGGTGGTGACGGAGATCGTGTCGACAACGAACCTGACCAAGCGCATGTCGCTGGTGAAGAAATTTATCAAGCTGGCCGCCTTGTAAGTACCGGGGGGGGAGGGCTTCGGATTCTGGGTATGCTTTTCGCTGTTGCTGAGCCGTTCCGTCTCTATTCCTGTCCTCTATCTGAAGCTGCAAGGAGTACCAGAACCTGAACGCGTTCTTCGCAATCGTCATGGGGCTCTCGAACACGGCCGTTTCCCGGCTGTCGCTGACGTGGGACAAGCTGCCGTCCAAGTTCCGGAAGCTGTTCACCGAGTACGAGGCACTGATCGATCCGAGCCGAAACCACCGAGCTTACCGGTAAGCGAGTGACACGCATTCCCTTAGCCCACGCGTCCTGTCCACCGACTAGAGCTGTGGCTCGATTCGCTGGACGACTCCACTCTCTGATGGCAACCCACTCACAGCCCAGACGCCCACCGGGGCTCGGACAGTCGGCGGGCGTCTAATCCCTGACGCCCTTCTCGATGATGAATCGGAAATGATGTCACGTAGCAGCCCCGGTTGATGGGCTATTAGTTTTCCGGCGCCGGCCACGAGAGGCCACTCCTTTTGAATCCGAATAGCGCAGCGAAGCGAAGCGTTAATCATAGTTTTATTTATGCCCACTTAGGCGGTTCTATTTTTAAGACCACAGTTCCACAATCAATCACAACTCGGCCGCTTGCCCTAGGGTACGATTGTTAAACCGGGATCCGTTCGGGATCCTCGTCTTCTATCGGGCTCGCTTTTGTCTCCGGAGACCGGAGATTTGGCGCGACATGTGGTGTCAGTTTGATGAATTGAGTCGCCGTCCGGAAGCCCGAGCCCGCAACAGTTGGGTCTGGCAGAAGTTCTGCCCCAGCAACAGGATGTGTCAGAGAGCGACCGAAGGATTTCGATGCGTGTCCAGAGGGTCGCTCGTCTCGAAAGGCGCTCTCGCTATCACACAAAAGCATTCCAGCTGAGTGGGGACTTGTGTCGGCGCCGGAGAAGCTGCTCGAGTTCGAGTCCTCGAGGAGGAGGACACGTGATTGAATTTTGCCTTCGATAATGGCCTCACTCGTACGAATGTTGGCAGCTCGAGGAGCGAGCGAAGAAGTTGAAATGACGTTCCACACTTGAACGGGACGCGTCCCGAAGCCTGAAAAGCCCGCCCGACGGAGATTACAACGAAGCGAGCGTCTAACCTAATAAAGGAACCTCGCCACCCGTACACGATGGGATGGATGGAAGATTGAAAATCAAATTAAATCCTCACCAACCTGTTGGGCCCTTTCCCCGGTGGGGGGGACACCTGACACACGTCGGTAGCCCGCGGCTCGTCCTTCATTCTAGCGTACACAGATTAGGTGATAATAGCTTAATCTTTTCGTCCAAAGTGGTGTCCCTTCGGAGGTTTAAATAACACTTCGCAGCTCGGGCGGGCCGACCACACACCGAGATTGCGAGTTGTGTAGTGGCGAAAGATGCCTCGAGTGACACCGCCAACGGGGAAGAAAAATTGATCATCATCAGTATCACTCGCCCGGCTCCGTGTGTGCCCCAGAACTTTACAGAGCAACCTGCTGCGGTATGTGACGTGCGGCAATGATTATTATGTACTTCGTGCGCCGCAAAAAAGCTCGAGCTGGCTGGCGAGGAAATCGATACAACCGCTATGGCGCAAGGACGAAGAAAAGGGCCTTGGTGAATGGTGAAAAATTGGAAAAAGTTCGTTAGCGAAGTTTGCAGAACCAGACTCGCTACGTGCACGTGATACGGAATCGGATCAATTGAGATGCCAAGCGAGAGTTCTCTACTTATGGTTGCCTTTTCCTAATGCGATGGAAGTTAAGAATCGGGAAATTAGTCCGATAGACTTATGGTCGGGTGAAAAGGATTCGTCAAGGGGTGCCGATGTCTGGTGCCACGGAAAAAGTTGATTCTTGTTGTGAACGCGGCATTGCTGTGTCGTGCCTTCGACTGAAGGCTTCTTGAGCAAAGAATGTCATTAATGAAAAATTGAATTCCGTAAAGGGAATCTGTTCTCCAGTTTCCTGCGTAGACCGGTCTAGGAACGGACTGGCTGCAGTCGAACCCAAAACAAAAACCGGAACAAAAACTGATCATTGTCGTTTAATTTCGTAGAAGACATTTAATTTTGTATCGTTTCTTCTTCGTCGACCTTCGCGACCTTCCACCTTATGCTAATGTCCTCCCTGCGTTCGTGTTCCCTCCCAATCAGAATGTCGGTGGGTAAGCTGCAGCCACCGGTCATCCCGTTTATGCCGCTGCTCCTGAAGGACATGACCTTCGCCCACGAGGGCAACAAGACCAGCCTGGACGGGTTGGTGAACTTTGAGAAGATGCACATGATGGCGCAAACGATGCGAGCGGTACGCTTCTGTCGCTCCCGACACTTGGGTAGGTCACCCCGCGGCAGTTCCATTTGGGGTCGAGGTCCACTATATTATTTGCGTTTTTATTCAGTGCTCGATCCACCGTCGCCCAAGAACGAGAACGAGATCCGCAACTACATCCGATGCTTCCGGACGATCGACAACCAAAGAGTGCTAAACTCGATGTCCCAGAAGGTGGAACCGCGCCGATCTTAAGTCAGCGGTAGTCGTCAGCAGTGCCACCAAAAACCATGAATGCCAACCCGGACCAAGGAAGCGAGCGACCCGGAAACGGAATGCACATACACAAATGGAGCTGGTTCCATGAGACCAAATCCCTGGCCCGCCGGCGACGATCACGACGGATGTGGCGCTCCTTAGCCGGCCCACTCAAGGACACGGCCCCAGTTGAGCTCCGAACATGATGTCCCATTTTATAAGAAGCAAACCGCCGAATCCGAAAAGTATCTCTTTTGTGCAAAGTATTTATTAACTCCGCATCTCCGTTTGTAGGGGGCATGTCTTCTGTCTTTTATTTTTGTTTTTATGTTGTGTAATTAACTTCTCTTTGGAGCGCCCGGTGGCCGGTGAAAGCGCGAAAGGTACCGCGAACCCTCGTCTCAAATCAGATAAGATTGTTGTATAAATAATGAAAATACCTTTCGGCTTTTTTCCGGGCCCCCTTTTGACCCGATCTTTGTCTAACCCGGTCGAAGTGTATGTAATCTCCTGCCCCCCCTGCTGTTAAGTACTTAAGTTGTATTTTGTTTTTCGTTCAATAAAATTCATTCTCTTCGAAGTTTATGTTTTTCTTTTTATTTTCCTGTAAGCTGCTCAGTGAAAGAGAAAAACAAAACACTGATCCTTCGAAAGCACTTATGAAACTTGATGCACAGTGTAAGCTGAATCGCTTCGTAACTTTGAAAGCATGGTGATAATGGAGAGGAATTCTTTTTAAATCAAAAAACAAAATTGATGATATCACGAAACAGGAGATTTGATGAACGATGGGTAGAATGCAGTTCATTTGTAAAACACTTTCCTCATCCGTAGCGAAAGTTGCTGGCCACATCAATTGAAACATGCAGAAAAGCCAGTATAAAACAAATCACTCACATAAAATTACCAATGTCAATACATACCAAATGTAGTAGAGAAGCATTTACGTGCAACAAAACACTCTTATCAATTTGTACTTACTCCTACTGAACGGTTGCTATTTTCCTCGGGAGGCATACAAAACAAGATATACTCTATTTACAATAGACAAGCAGATAAAACATAGGACCTATTTACAATGACACTGTGGCCAGTAGAAACCATGGAAGCATAAGGATATGCTGAACGATTTTCGGTTGCCGACGCATACCGGCCGTCCCATTACTGCGCCGATGGAAACCTTTGGCTGGACCAAAGCTGGCAATCCATTCGCAGGAGCTTTGGTTGAAAGGCGGGCAAAGATCACTATTGGTGACCCGCCGATAATCAGTTCTCGTGTCGTGTGAAATGTTGTAGGAATGTTTTCACCAATGTCCACAATCTCAGTGTTGCCCATATTCCATAGATCGAAATAGCAGAACCGTTACCCGAAGTAAATTTTCCATTAGAATGGATGTGATCAGCAGACAATCTCTCAGAACGACAAACCACGAATCCACGGCACATCCAAAATAGAGAATACCAGTACTGGAAGCCAGTAGCACTAAACAATCAGCAAATGGAGAATATATATTCCGAATGCCCGCAATCAAACCACCTACCCAACCCAACTACAGCATAAGTGTTTCTACCACCGTTGTTTAGATCACCTTTAATCCGGGAAACCGATCAAACTGTTTTCGTGTCCCAAGAGGTCCTCCTGAGGCCGCCAATATTATGCGAAAGGTGGTAAGAAACCAAAAACCTGTAGCAATACTCTGCGACCGTTGTAAGGCGAGCAATGAAACCCGTTAAAATGATAGAGAACCGATATAGAACCGTTAACGTATCAATGGATAGATGGATCGATCCTCCAGGAGACGGGGATCGATTGACTTTATCGACGCCACCAGTTACCAGTTTGATTTGCTTTGCTACCGTTTTTCCCCCCGGCGAGTGAGAGTTGGAACACAGATTTCGAAGTGACAGAGAAAAGTGATGCTGGATGAAGGTTTCCCGATTTATGTTCACTATTCGGTCGGTTTTCTTTTCGTAATCTTTGCTCATACAAAAATGACAATCAATCGAAAGACGCAGAGCGCCCGAGCCAAACGATTATCAAAAGAAATGTGGACAACGTAGGACAGCATGCCGTCGGTCAAACCGACACGTTTTTCGTATTGGATAATATTGTGCGTTTTTATATCTCTTGCAAAGCGTAGCACCTGAAGAAGGCGATGTAAAAATTAACGCTACAAGTAGACTCATTCCCGCGCTGTTTGGATGTAGAATCAAAGCATCACGTACGTGTTTAGAGTTTATCACTCTTTAAATGTCTTTGGTAGTAGACGCCAAGTGTGCAAGCTAATTGTTAATGTTAATGCGCTCCGAGCTGAGCGGAACAGGCCTAGGCGATCATGGAGGACACATACATAAAGGACTAGCGGAAGCGAGCGTAATCTGATACACGACATTACTACTAGCTCTTAACACCTCTTTCCAGTGCTGTAGATAAGCGTTGCAAAGTAAACCGTAATTCCAAACTACTACCGCGCAATCTGACTACAAACCGCATCCGGAAACCCGTTTCACACTTGTACCTTCGAGCGTAGCGTTTCAGGACTTTCGACCGAGAAGGTTACGCAGTAGATAGGGAGTGAAAATGATAGACTCCGCTGACGGTCAGCGGAAGTTGAGAGTGAGAAAAACAGGGTGCGACTCAGATACAAAACTCAAGCCTCTAGCTAAACGAATATCTACGTGTAAAGGGTTTGCTTT